>NC_054825.1:135043682-135343682 GCF_018345385.1 Vulpes lagopus
ATAGGGTATAATTCTACCATGGATACAAGTCTCCTTATTACCAGGTTTGCAATTCAATTACCTGAGGAGCCTCAAGTACCATTGATTATTCATTGGATTCTGGGATGGGCTGGCTACACAAGCATTCATTAATCCCTTCAGTGCCCTAGGGCATCCAGAATGGTTTCAGCACAGCAACAATTCCCTGGTTCAAGAGTTTAACTGAAGGAAAGATGCATGGTTTAGGAAGTTTTTCCCCAGATATAACATGTAGCACATCGTTTTAGATTCTGATGGAAGTCCCTGCTGTTTTATCCTTGACCCTTTTTTTATGCCGTTTTCCTGCAGAAATGCTTCCCTGCAGTTGTTTTCTCTTCTCACACCATAGCCATGTTTCTAGTACTAAAAGGAACCCAAGATCAGAGCAGAAGTTTCAACAAATGTTGTGGCACACATTGTGACAATAGCATAAGACATTGAAACCTCTATTGACCTGGAAATTGACTGATTTCCTTCTTAACCTCAGCAGGATCAGACGGACAGAAACCCCAAACATCCCCTTTCTCCTCTATGCAACAATGGCCACCCTCCTCCATCATCCTGTGTTTCATGTCTCTTGGTTTAATTCCTAGATCATAAATCTAGGAATCATGGTCTATGTATGGGGAGCTATTAAAGAATACTGTGCCCTGGGCTCCACCCTAAACTTCTTTAATAAAAATCCTGGGGGGGTCGGGGGCGGGATGAGGGCCCAAGCTGGATATTTTAAAAGGTTCCTTAATTAATTATAATGTGTACCTAAGTTTGAGGTCCTCAGTCCTAGACCAAGCCAGATATCAGTAAATAAGCCTAGATTCTTCCTTCTTCCTGACCCCCCGTATATAATTGGTCAACTGAAACTTACAATTCTGCCTTTTAAGTCATTCTCATTCATCTTCTCTATGACAGCCTTAGAATTTTTCTTGCTGTGACCTTCTAGTATTTCTTTCCTCTGATAATCTCTTTTTGCATTCCCTGTTCTTGTTGCAATAAGGTGATCTTTCTAGTTTTGCCAACCATCACTTTTCTTAAAATTCCTCAATGATTCATCAGAACTTTACGACAAATTGATGTGGACTCTTTCTTTCCTTTTTTTTTTCTTAATTTTTATTTTTGAGGGAGAGCGAGCACATGTGCACATGAGTGGGAGGGAGGGGCAGAGGGAGAGGGAGAGAATCTTAAGCAGGCTCCATGCTCAGTGCAGAGCCCAATGACCCTGAGATCATAACCTGAGCCAACTTTAAGAGTCAGATGCTCAATGGACTGAACCACCCAGGCATCCCTGACTATTTCCTGACCTACTGCCTATGTAGCTTCATGTTCTATCACCCTCCTTCCCATCCCAATACTCTCCATAAACCAAATGACTAGCTTTCTTTTGCCCTCATGTCTTTACCTCTGACTCTCTATCTCCTGGTTCAGCTCTTAAGCCAACAGCTGCAGTTCTTCTTAAAGCTGAGATAAAATCCTCTCTCTGCACATGCACTCTTTTTCCATTGCACCTTGTACCTAACTACATTATGCCACTGACATACTGGGTTGACACAAACTCCTACACTGACTAGGGACTTAGGGATAGGTCTTGCTCATACCTATACCTAAGAGTGTGCCCTGCACATAGTCAGTAGCTTGATCAATCAGTGTCCAATGCATGGATAAATGGATAAATGAATGAATACTTTTAATCATAGCCTGTTATCCCTGGCATCATTTTCATTGAATCTACTTTCATGTCAGTGCATGGATGTCCCAAAAATATGTTGTTGAAGAAATGATAACGTCAGTATGGAAAGAGTCTTCTTAGTATGCCTTTCAGGAGGATGTTAATGATGATATTTACTTGAGTTAAGGTTAAATCGCCTACACAGGTCATATACCATTCTGTATAATTCTCAAGGGGAAGGGAAGGAATACACAGATTTTATGGCTAAAATTTTCTGCTCTAAAAAAAATAGCTATCTGATAGAGAGAAATCTGTAGCCAACTTTAGTGTGAATGAAATCTTGGGGTGACAATGACTCTACTACCAGATGTTGGCCCTGTTCTGGATGGATGGCACACAGAGAAGCTGGCTTTTTCATAGCCTTGAATTTTGATGGCATGTAACACCACAGGTTGGTAAATGGACACTTTGCATAGTTCCTGAGTGTAAAGGTTCTTTGAATTAGTTGACATATTGTACTGGGTAAGTAATAAAAGCATCTGCCTAGGTCTCTTGCTCTAGGGAGGAATCTGTGCAAGTGGCTTGTCTTTAGACCACTTTCTGTCTCATCCTGACAGAGAACTCCACACATTCCTTTGCCATTGGTGACAGAGTAGAAGTTCCTCCTTGATATGGTCTGGGAAAATGGATTGTGTTTCTGGAAGATAGAGAATACTTGAATAATGGGACCATCATTGTCAGATGCCTGGTTTAGCACATGCCAACAGGAAGACTGACTCAAGTTTCCATTTTAAGGAGATTAACTTACTCCTTAAAATAAGTGCTTCTAGAATTGTCTGGATGACGTAGGTGTCAATATTTGATAGGAAGCATCGCTCAGTTTAGGAACCTATACTCAAGAAAATGTGGTGCCATTTTCCCTAGATTTCTTTTAAGTAAATGTTTTTCAGGGTTATATAGAGCCCTGTTAGGGCTAAACGGTTAACCTTGATAACCTTATGAATAACCTACCATACTAGGAAAAGAAAAATCTCTTTTTTTTTTTTGGCGGGGGGCGGGGGGCGGCATATATATTATTACTCTGTATGGCTTCCAAATGCTCGACCTGCCCTTTTTTCTTTTCAGAATGTGGTCTGTAGAAAAAGAAACATGGAATTGGAAGCGAGATACTAAACAAGTCTTTGGGCTAATCATTCCTCCAGTTAGACACCATTTCCTCAACAGCAGTGAGCTACACTGCCTCATCATAAACCCTTTCAGTGAGGGGGCATTCACTGTTTTGGAGTTTATACCTGTTACTGTTGCCCACCTTTACCCATTAGAGAAATCTTTCTTGCAATAAGGCGACAGTGAAAAGAAATCTACATATCTTAGTCCATTTTTTGATTGCTTGTGGCCATGAAGTGAGGTGAACACCTGGGGTGAGTCTATAGGTCACCTGCAGAAGGAATGGCTGCTCTCCCACTGTCAAGAGGTCCCTGGAGCAGGAAAGGAAGTCTTGCGGAGGTGAGTCTTACCATGAAGGGGTAAAATAGCTTTCTTCTCTCTCTAAGGCCAAGGAGGAAGCTTGACCTCTACCCCAAAGTATGGAGACGTTAAGAGACTTTCTCATGGCAAATGGTGAGGGCTCCCCTGGCCTCATAGCAGCCACATTTATGTTCCAAATGAACAAAAGCAGAAAATGCCAGTAAGAAGGGCACTGACAATGAAACTATGATGTTTAACTCCTCCTATGTCAGGGATCCTTCAACGTCTTGATTTACTCCTCCATTTCTGCTGGAGTTCAGACCCTGGTGTTCTCAAGTGCTGCTGCAGAGAGACTGGGGAGTGATGCTGGTGAGAACTTTCTTATAGGGCCATGAATGTTGATACTTCTTGGGTGCTGTCCTAAGGCATTTTTTTTTCTTATTTATATCATCAGTGAAATATTGGCAACTTCTAGGGTTTTTTATTTCTAATAATTCTTGGTTTGAGAAATCCCTCCCTCAAAATCTGTATAATTAAATTACTTAGTACTTCAAAACAAAACAAAATAAAACTCTTTGAGTACACAAAAGCCTTAACCAGGCCTCTTGATAGCATGGTTGAAATAATCTATCTTTGTTAAATCACAAAACCATTGTTTTCCTCAGAAAAGCTGCTAGAGTTTTATTTTGGCATCCGGGCATCTAGTGGCTAATCTGAAAAATGCATCTAAAGGCTTTCAAAGGAAAATGAATGAATGCTTCAAACCTGGAGGAAATTTCTCAAATGTGTTAGGAGAGAGGGACCAATAAAGGACAGTTCCTCTTGTTAAAAAGAGAAGGGAATTGGGACACACGATAAACGTGGCCAGGTTTATAGTTGCATTTATGACATGAACCTCAGCAAGCTTAGAGTGTACAGTGAATAGGTGAGGTGATGCACTGGGCATGTCTATACTCTGTGAAGCAGAGCAAACACTCAGGCAAACATGTAGGCCTATCACCTCTGCTCCCAAACAGAATTGATGTCACAGATGGAAAAACTATTTGGAGATTTCAACCCCATTCTACTGATTGCTTACCCATTATAAAACTCCTCTGCCAGTGCCTGCTGCCTGGGCTTGGTTCTGGAAAAGCAAGAAATAGATCAACAGTTTGCCTGGAAAAGGCTGATGAGTTTCTGAACTAACCAGAACCACTCATTCATCACTCTTCACCTTAAGTCAGCACCATGATTTTCCCTAAGCCAAAAGGCAAAGAAATATAATAGTGAGAGTTTGGAGTTCCTGCAGTTGGGATTAGATTATAAAGGTTATGTGCAAGTTCCCATCCTCTGGGATGTGACAACATTGAAAAAGAATTCTCTTGTTTTCCTTTCTGGAAGTAGGCATGGTGCTCTGATAAAATAGGGCATCCTGATAATGTTAAATAGAATCGGCAGATTTGGTGTTTTATGTGAACAGATGACACTGGAGAAAAAGCAAGAGAAAAAGAGGTGTTTGTAATTAAAATTATATTTTTCCCTTTCTCTGTCCAGTTCTTTTTGTTTGTTTGTTTAAATTTTGTGAACATACAGTGCAATACTGATTTCTGGAGATTGATTCAGTGATTCATTACTTACATACAATACCCAGTGCTCATCACAACAAGTGCCCTCTTTAATCCCCATCACCCATCTAGCCCAGTCTCTATCCACCACCCTCCATCAACTCTGTTCTTAACATTAAGAGTCTTTTATGGCTTGTTTTCCACTTTCCTTTTTTTCTTTTCCCCCTTCCCATACGTTCATCTGTTTTATTAAATTCTACATATGAGGGAGATCGTATGGTATTTGTCTTTCCCTGACTGACTTATTTCCCTTAGCATAGTACACTATAGCTCCATCCATGTCGTTGCAAATGGCAAGATTTATTTTTTTTGGCTGAGATATATATATATATATATCACATCTTCTTTATCCACTCATTAGTCCATGGACATTTGGGCTCTTTCCATTGTTTGGCTATGTTTGGATAATGCTGCTGTAAACATCAACGTGCATGTACCCCTTCAAATCTATATTTTTGGGGGCAGCCTGGGTGGCTCAGTGGTTTAGCCTGCCTTAAGCACAGGGCGTGATCCTGGAGTCCCAGGATTGAGTCCCATGTCAGGGTCTCTGTGAGGAGCCTGCTTCTCCCTCTGCCTGTGTCTTTGCCTCTCTCTCTGTGTCTCTCATGAATAAATAAATAAAATCTTAAAAAAAACCCCACAAATTTATATTTTTGTATACTCTGGGTTAAATACCTAGTATTTATAGATCATAGATGATCAATGTCTAATGGTGATATTTAATTTATAATTTAGTTTATATACATGTTTACCTTTTAAAAATAACATACTAATTAAAGAACATTACTTTCTTAAACATGTATTTCATAAAGCAGTTTAATTGAACTATTATCTCAGTCACATTCTGCTGCTGCTATAACAAATTACTAGAGACTTGGTGGCTTAGACAAGAAATATTTATTTGCTTGCAGTTCTGGAATCTGGGAAGTTCAAGATCAAAGTACTGGCCAATTCTTCCTTGTTTGTGGATGTCATCCTTGTATCCTTACATGGCAGGAAGAGAGACAAAGACAGGAAGCTATAAGAATAAGAGCATTAATTCCATTATAAGGACCTTTTTGGCCTAATTACTTCCCAAAGACCTCATTACCAAATACTGTCACACTAAAGAGTTAGAATTTTAACATACAAATTTCCCTTCTAGTGTTTTTGAGATAAAATTGACATACAACTTTGTATAAGTTTAAGCTGTACATTGTGTTGATTCGATAAATTTATGAATTACAGAATGATTGCCACAATAGTATTAGCTACTACCTTCACCCCATCACATAGTTATCATTTCTTTTTTGTGGTGAGTACCTTTAAGATCTATGCTCTTTTTAAAAAAAAAAAAAAGATTATTTATTTATTTATTCATGGGACACACAGAGAGAAAGGCAGGCAGAGACACAGGCAGAGGGAGAAGCAAACTCCATGCAGGGAGCCAGATGTGGGACTCGATCCCGGGTCTCCAGGATCATGCTCTGGGCTGAAGGTGGCGCTAAACTGCTGAGCCACCTGGGCTGCCCCAAGATCTATGCTCTTAAAAAGAAAGAAAAAAAAAATCTATTCTCTCTGCACAGTGAAGGAAACCACCAACAAAACTAAAAGGCAATGTAATGAATGGGAGAAGATATTTACAATTGACACATCTGATAAAGGGTTACTATCCAAAATATATGAAGAACTGATACAACTCAACACTGAAAACCCAAATAATCCCATTAAAAAATGGGCAGAAGACATGAATAGACATTTCCCCAAAGAAGACATGCAGATGGCCAAATAGATACGTGAAAAGATGTTCAACATCAATCATTATCAGGGAAATGCAAATTGAAATTATTATGATATATCACCTCACACCTATAGGAATGGCTAAAATAAAAAGCACGAGGAGCATAAATATTGGCGAGGATGTGGAGAAAAAGGAATACCCCTACACTGTTGGCAGGAATGCAAACTGGCGCAGCCGCTCTAGAAAACCAAATGGAGATTGCCCAAAAAATTAAAAATAGAACTACCCTATCATCCAGGAATGTCACTACTGTGTATTTACTCAAAGAATGCGAGAACAATAATTCAAAGGGATACATGCACCCCTGTATTTACAGCAGCATTATTGCATTATTTACAATAAACAAGATATGGAAGCAGCCCAGGTGTCCATTGATTGATGAATGGATAAAGAAGTGGTATATATATTACATATATAGAGAGAATTCAACCATAAAAAAGAACGAAATCTTGCCCTTTACAACACCATGGATAGAGCTAGAGAGTATAATGCTAAGTGAAATAAATCAGTTAGAGAAGGACAAATACCATATAATCTCACTTATATGTGGGATTTAAGAAACAAAACAAATGAGCAAAGGTAAAAGAGAGAGAGAGAAACCAAGAAACAGACTCTTAACTACAGAGAACAAACTGATGGTTATCAAAGGGGAAGTGGGTGGGAGCTGGTTGAAATAGGTGCTGGAAATCATCATGATGAAACAAAGAATCTACTCTTAGCAACATTCAGGTATATGATACAATATGTCATATATCTATTTCCTTTGCTCATTTGTTTTGTTTTTTAAAATTCCACATGTCAGTGAGATGATATGGTATTTGTCTGATATCTTTGTCAAGCTAGACAAACAAGGGCAAATGCTGTCTGATGATCCTTATATGTGGAATCTAAAAGGAAAAAACAAATACAAAGTTGAAAATTTCAAAACAATGTATAAATTTTGTCTCATTTAGTCTATAGCAGCTATCATCGGAGTTTTCATTTCTTGCATTACCTAATATGATTTCTAGATGACATAATTTTGTTTTCTAAGTAGTTTTAAATGTAGGACTTGGTGAAGTTCTGGCAGATTCCATCACTGAAAATTTCATCCTAACTGCCTGTACCTCTTTAAGTAATACTAAAGTAGCCAAAATGTCTCTACTTATCCTATATGTATATATTTGTGGTTTATGCAATATAGCCTTATTTACCTATAACTTGATTCTAGTTTTTCAGTTCATATTTTATTTTTTAAAAAAGATTTTATTTATTCATTCATGAGAGACACACACACACAGAGAGAGAGAAAGAGAGAGGCAGAGACACAGGCAGAAGGAGAAGCAGGCTCCATGCAGGGAGCCTGATGTGGGACTCAATCCTGGGTCTCCAGGATCACACCCAGGGCTGAAGGTGGTGCTAAACCGCAGAGCCACCCGGGCTGCCCTCATATTTTAAAATAAAATGTTTATTCTGTTATTTTATAGTATGGTAAAATGCAAAATCATGGTCACAGATTCTTCCCATCCTTGAATTTACTCAATTTTTCAATGTAATTTTGTAGGTCCTCCCTGAAGACCCAGAGTTTTTTTTCCTATGCTTTGTATCTGGACAAAGGGACGTGACTTTCTTTGCCCCCATGTGTCATTAGCAAACTTGATATAAGCAGAGGCCTTGGGAGCCCTGTAGCTACTGCCAGGTAAACAAGCCCAGGCTAGCCTACTAGACAAGGGGTAACACAGGCCCAGTCACCTCCACTGACCCAGCTGACAGCCAGTCGACTGCCATATACATGTGTAAGGCCCTCCACTATCAGCTGACCACATACATATGAATGAACCCAGCTGATACCATATGGAGCAGAGATAAATCATCCCATCTAAGCTCAGCCTAAATTGTTACCTGACAGAGTCTTGAGCAAATAAAATGGTTCTTGTTTTAAGCCACTAACATTTATAGTTGTTTGTTATGCTGCAAAAGCTAGCGAACAGATTCATCAATTTTAGATATTGTTTATTGACTTCTTTTGATGGTAGCAAGGATTTGGCTCTCTCATACTTCGGTCTCTCCTACAACATCACCTTCCTACTACCCTGTCAATGTATTTATATCACATCTCTTGGCTCATCTGAAGTCAATGATCATACTGCTATGACTTTCAAATATTGTTTCAGCTGGAACTAAACAGTCTATCACAACAATGCTTCCTTTTGAATTCTTCTTGGGGATCATTATTGTCTCTTTTTAAAAATTTGTTTAGTTTTTATGGATCTTTTCTTTTTTTTCAGTATTCTTCTTCAGATCTGTTGGCACTATATGAGTATTATTTTATCAATGACCAAACACACCAGATAATTTATCATTTCAGTTTTATTATTTTCTTGAGGCTTCTTTCTGGAGTCCCCTTCCCTCTTGCTTTTGTGTCTGGTTACTCTCCAGTCTGGCAGCATAGCTGACATATCCCCACCTTCAATTTTGGATATTCTGATTCTTGGATTCCTATGGCTGTCTCTTCTTTGGTTATCTTCATCCAACTTTTTCAAGTATTTTCTGGTTGACCTTGAGCAAGTCACCTTACTTCTCTCATGTTCTATTTCCTTACCAGTGAAGTGAGAACATGCCTCCCATGCTTTGTCCCATAACGTATCTTTGTGAAGGGCAATGAGACCATGTCTGTGCTCATACTTTGTTACTTGAAAAGTACAGTATAAAATAGTCTTATATGAGAAAATTAGAAGCCTGGATCAGGAATGAGAAGCCCTTATACTGGATCCAAACGTAACTTTCTGCTGGGAATCTTTTTTGGATCCCAAGTCTGACTTTTAAGTGAAGGACGTTGTAAGTCCAACTTCTGGGTGAGGGACAGTGCACTCAAGTGTCAAGGGAACCAAACTGAATCTGGAGATCTGAGTCTTTGTCTTGAATCTACCACTTGAGTGAGCAGCTAAGCATCTCTGGGCTTGGATTTGCTACTCTGTAAAATGGGATAAGAAGGGCACTTCTGTCTTTCAGCATTAAAATTTTATGAGGTCAGCCAACTCTAATTCAGAAGATGATGTTGTGTATTTTAGACTGAATATACACTTTAACTCTTTGCCACGGTGGAGAGACGGCTAAATGAGTCTGTGACAACAAAGTCAGATAACACTCAGTAATGGAACTCTCTGATTTCATTTTCTTCCTGAGTCCTCAGAAATGCTTCCCTTCTGAACAGGACGGCAGACCTGCATTGTCACTCCTTGCTTGGCTGCCTCTTAGAAGTGATGCCCAGACACATTGGCCTCTCGACAGTAAGTTTCCCCTGTGCTGTAGTTTGGGGCCACCTGCGGCATGTCTGCTCACCTCATCCCACCACTGCACTCACTAGAGCAGAAAAGATTAACTTCCTGAAAATGAAAAGGACAGAGAGAAGACGAGCTGCTTATCAAATATGCACATTTCAGATGGAACTTCACACTCAGTAGAAAGATGTTAGATTGCTGTTAGCTCTCTGGAGCGCTCCTGACAATGTGTTATCAGGTCATGTTTGCATGACAGAGGCAGCCCAAGCAGGAAACATTAAGTCATATGACTTCTAAGACGGAATCAATCAAGTGAGCAGTACAGCTCCTGAAAACTAATTTCACCTTCATAAGGTCTGGTTATCTGTGCGGCAGACATGAGGTTTGTCAGCCCCATTTCAGTCTGACCAGGTTCAGCACTGCATCAAGAATTTTAATGAACCGACACTGTAATATGTATGAAAGATGACACTGAGATGAATTCATGAAAAGCCAAGTCCCCATGAAATATGAACAATTACTTGCAGGCTCCTCTGCCTACTTAGCTCATTTGAAATGTCCATTTCAAAGGCCTTTGTCTTTCTGTGGTTCATTTGCAAGTTTGTGCACAGATTTTCATCATATTTAACCAGTTTAAAAATCAAAGAAGCTACTTACAATCAAACAGTTCAGTGAGCTCTGGTTTGATGGGGGCAGAGCCAAGGCCAGCCAGAGTTTAAATCTTCATTTGGCTACAGATGCACAGATTTCCTTGTGTGGGGAGGAAAAGAAATAAAGACTGAATGCTCCTGCTGACTTGGTCTTTGGCATCCAGCATGGCTCCACAAAGGTCCTCGTTTTTGGTCCTGGTTACATTATATTCTCTGCTGTAGTAATGACATTTATTCGTTTTCAGCTTCAAAGGAGCACTAGCGGGGTGAGGTGAGCTTATTTTGGAAAGTTAAAAATTTGTCAGTAGGTACATGTTGAAATTATAGAGTTTTCCAGAAGATGTTGGCTTTTTTTGTACATGGCATCCCCACCTATTCTCTAGATCCTGTCTTCTTTTTATGAATTCCATTGCTGCCTGGTTGTGCTTTTTATATGCTGATCTATAGAACTTAGGATATTTCAAGGATATTTCATATACTATTAAGCACAATTCTTATCTTGTGCTCAGGGGTTATGGGCCATATATGACCATATGCATTCAGCCAGCCCACCTTAGCTGCAGCTTCCTCCTCCGTGGCAGACACTGCTCCCCACTGTACAGACACACTGCACTCACCTAGCTCGAGGGCAAAGTAAATCTCTTTCTTGTATCCTTTTCCCCCTATTTCTTTACCTTAAATATATTTCAAATATACAGAAAATACAGAGATAACTTAACATTCACGTCCTGCCATCCATGCAACTTCCATCAGATTTTAGTATTTTATCATATTTGACTCCGATCCTTTATTTAAGCAAACAAAAATATCCATGACATGTACAGCAGAAAAGCTCAGTGTTCTTTTCAATCTTTTCTTACCTCCCCCAATAAAGGTAATTACTACCCTGCACCTTGCAAATAAAATTGCCATACATGCCTTATTACAAATAAAATGATGGTGCATTACATTAAACGGTATGTAGTACTGTTTTCATGTTATGTCAGTGGCATCACACTGGATACACTCTTGTAATTTGATTTTTTTTTTTACCGTTATACTTTTTTTTTTTACTGTTATACTTGTGATAATCCACATTGTTGCATTTAGCTTTACTTCATTCATTTTTATTATTGCATAATGTTACATTGATCTTTGTTTATGGTGCTATCATGGAATAGAAAAATTTAGCATTCATTTAGCTGAGTTTATCAGCCTATTCTCTTAAGGTCTGCGTTTTTGGTGTTTAAAAAATTTTTTAAGAAGTAGCTTTTGTTATATGGCTTGTTTTCTATTTTTATTCATATCTGCTCTAATTTAATTTTTTTCATTATTTCTGTAACATTTAGGTTGAATTTTTTTTTTAATTTTATTTATTTACTCGTGAGAAACAGAGAGAGAGAGAGGCAGAGACCTAGGCAGAGGGGAAAGCAAGTTCCATGCAGGGAGCTGGATGTGGGACTCAATCCCAGGACTCCAGGGTCACGCCCTGAGCCGAAGGCGACACTCAACCTCTGAGTCACCCAGGCATTCCCATTTAGGTTGAATTTTTAAGTCAAATTCCTAACCTACTGAGTTGAACGATCAACTCATTCACTTTAATTCTAATTTTTAAAACAAATATATTCAATCTTAGCTCTGCTTCACATGCATTCTCAAGCTTTATAAGCATTTAGAAACTTTCATTGTAATTTCCTCATTAAAATTATAAGTGATTTAGGAGTTCATTTTATTTCTAAAACATAGAGGATATTTTTTAAACAACTGTGTTATTTTTCTTTAAATTGCCTTATGATTGATGACAGTGTTTTCTGTGATATCCAATCTGTGAAATTTATTTAAACTTCCTTTGGACCTAGTAAATAGTAATTGTTTTCAATGCTGTAAATATATATGAAAACAATATATTTTCATTTGTATTTATGCTTAATAATTTTTAGTCTTTGTGTATCTTATAATCCCTTTATTGTGTTTATCTCTGCATTTATTTTTCTGTCTTTTTCTCTATTATTTTGAAAATGTTAGTCATAGTTACTTTAAAATCCTTATCTGGTAATTTGGATTATGTTTGTTCTAGTTTATCAATTACTTAGATTATCTTTTGGTCTGCTCTGTTCTATTTTTTCTTGGTTATTAATAATTTATTCATGTATTTTTGTATGTCTAGTAATATCTTTGTTATATGCTAGTCATTGTCTATAAAAGAAACAGTCCATATAAAGTTGTCTTTCACTAGAGATGATTCACTTTTCCTCTGTTAGGCAGATAGATTTCAGGCTGATCACTTTAATTCAGTAAGGGATTAAGCTGGATCTGTAATGAGTTGCACTTTTGGTGAGACTCAGGGTACTTCCACTTATCCCATATTCCTAGTGCATAGCCCTCCAGAGCTTTCAGCTGAGAACCTAGTGGTTTTTGTCTCCTAGACCTTTGAGGATGGGGAAGAATAGGAAGATCTGCCTACCAGTGGTTTTCAGTTTAGTACTTTGACCTCCTGGTCCTCAACATTTTTGAGGAAGAAACTAGCCACATGTAAAAGTCTCTTATTTTGTCATTTCAGACCTTCATGAATGATATTCTCTATGCTGGTTTTTCTGTATCCTGGTTGCAACCTCCTGGCAGGGATCAAACCTGAATTCTGCAAAGTTACCATAATCCCTTTCAGTGATCTACCCCCCTCCCCAACTATAAATAATTTTTGTCATTATCAGATAATTGCTGATACTTTTAAAGAACTTAATAGATGTCTCTCATGCTAAGCCCTATACTGTCTCATTTAATCTTCACTGTTTAAGAATTAAGTTATAGCCACCCTGTATTTGAGGGAAATGGGTAAATAACTTCCCCAAATCATAGTTAGTATGATCATAGTTAGTAAACCCCAGCCAGGGTTTGAAATGAAGAATGTTTGATTCCTAACTACATGCTTAATCACTATATCATGTAGTCTTGGTATCTCCAGAGCTTTTTTTTTTTTTTTTTTTAATTACTATTAAAATCATCTTTAACTCCTATCCCATGTTTCCACTGTTTTATTTCAGGTATTTCTTTAAAAGGTTACTTACATTTGGTATTTACAATAGACTATTGCTTCGCTCTTCATAATATGAGTCACAGTCATGTTGTTCTATGGAAATAGTCAACAAATCTCATCCATAGCTTTTTGTGTGTGTGTTTATGTTATATATTTTTCAAAACTTTTAATTGAAGTATAATGCTGAGACCATGCAAAGAAAAACTAAACATTCAGCTCAATGTATTATTACAAATTCAGTGCTTCTGTAAATACTGCTTCCTTCAAGAAATAGAACATTTTCGTCTTCTGAGAGGCTCCCCTAATGTGCTTTCCTGATCTCTACCTTTTCTTTTCTTCCCAGGATTTATCACTGTTGCAGCTTTTAGTTTTGCCTGTTCTTGAGCTTCAGATTAAATGGAATTAGACTCTATGTATTTTTTTTTTATTGCTTTAGCTTCTGTTTGCTTAATGCTTTAAGAATCATTTATGTTGCCACACAGAGCCATACAGTTTGTTTATTTTCATTTCTGTTTCATGCTCTGTTGTGTGAACACACAAAATTTAATTTTGTTTAATAGCTATATTAGATCATAATTGACATTCTGTGAACTGCACATGTATTAAGTACACAATTTGATAAGTTTTAACATATTAATACATTCCTAAAACTGTCACCACAATCAAGCTAATGTACATATTTCCTATCCTCAAAATTTTCCTTAGTAATGTAGCTCCATTTCATAATACTCACTAATCCAAATCTTAATAATACAATTTCAACTTAAATTCCACCACTTCTATGAATATAGCTGGATATGGCCTCTCATATCCAAACTTGTTCAGCAATTAGTGGCTTATCCTATATAATGTAGTAGTATTATACTTTGACTACACAGCTCTCATTTTTAAACACAAACCATTTGAAGTCTGGGCCATGTCTTAATCAGCATTTCACATAGTGCTGTAGTTCTTTAGTGAATATAATTAAATTAGTTAATAAACAAAGAATGTACATGTATATACAACTATGTTCATAGCACATGTCAGCCTATTACTTTTTCATTACCTTAATTAGATTAAAATTTGTGCCATGACAAAATGAAATCCTTAATAATTATTTTTCTTCTTTAAATCTTGGACCACTCCTGGACATAACAATGTTGAACTCCAAGAAGGTATGGACTTTGCCTGGTTTTGTTTACTGATGTGTCTCAAGAATTTTTTTTCAGTAAATGTTTTTTGACTGAATGAATAATATAGTATAGTGAATATACTGTTCCTCTATTATAGCAATACTTTTGTATAGGAGCTATCCCTATTAGTTAATAATTGGGATGTATTTTATAGGAGATATAGAGATAGAAAGACAGAAAATTCCTTACAAGTATAAACATAACTACTTATAGAGCTGTGAAGAATGTTTTTGACATGACTGTAGTGTCCTAGAATTTACCAGTTATATTGTCATAAAACTACACCATTCTCACTAGCAATGAACAATTAGAAAATAACACTAAGAAATAATTCCTTTTACAGTAACAATAAAAAATACAGTATTTAGGAATACACATAACAAATAAGTGTAAGACTTGTACACTGGAAACTATATAACATCACTGAAAGACATTAAATAAGACCTAATAAATGTAAAGACTTCCCATGTTCATGGATTAGACAACTTATATTAAGATGACAATACTCCCCAAATTAACACACCCCTATCTAAATCTCAGCTGCAGTTTTGCAAAAATTGACAAGTTGATCCTAAAATTCATATGGAAATGCAAGGGACCTAGAATAGCCAAAACAATCTTGAAAAAGAACACACTTAAAGGACTCACATTTCCCTATTCAAAACTTACTACAATCAAGACAGTGTGGTACTGGCATAAGGATATACATATTCATCAATGGAATAGAACTGAGAGTCCAGAAATAAGCCCATACATTTATGCTCAACTGATTTTTGATAAGGGTGCCAAGACAATTCAATGATAAAGGATAGTCTTTTCAAGTGGTGCTGGGAAAAGTGGATATCCACATGCAAGAGACTGAAATTGGATCCCTGCTTCATATCATATATAAAAATTAACTCAAAGTAGATCACAGACTTAAAAATAAAAGCTAAAGCTTTGAAGTTGTTAGAAAAAAAATAAGGCAGAAATATTTATGACTTTGGATTAGTCAATGATTTCTTACACATAACACCAAAAACACAGGAAACAAAAGAAGCAAATAAGTCAGACATCACCAAAATTAAAAACTCTTGTGCATCAAGAAAATAAAGACAATCCATAGAATGGGAGAAAGTAGTGGCAAATCATATGTATCTGATAAAGGACTTATATCTATTTTTTTTTAATTTTTTTTATTTATTTATTTATGATAGTCACACAGAGAGAGAGAGAGGCAGAGATACAGGCAGAGGGAGAAGCAGGCTCCATGCACGGGGAGCCTGATGTGGGATTCGATCCCGGGTCTCCAGGATCGCGCCCTGGGCCAAAGGCAGGCGCCAAACCCTGCGCCACCCAGGGATCCCAAGGACTTATATCTAAAACATATAAAAACTCACGCAACTCAACAACAAAAAGACAAATAACCCAATTTAAAAGTGGGCAAAGGATTGAGACAGACATTTATTCAAAGAATAAAAACAAACAGCGAATAAGTAATACAAAGATGCTCAATATCATTAGTCATTAGGGAAATCTAAATTAAAACCATAATGAGATAATATTTCATACCCTTCGGGAAGTCTAGAAAGAAGACAGACAAGAAGTATTAGTGAGTAGATAAAGACATTGAAAGCCTTATACTTTGTTGGTCAGATTTTTAAATGGTCCAACTACTTTGGAAAACAGTTTTGAGTCTCCTCAAAATGTGAAACTTGGAATTACTGTATCATCCAACAACTCCATTCTTAAGAGAAATGGAAACATAGATTCACACAAAAACTTGTATATGAATATTTCTAGCACCATTATTTATTTATTTTTTTTAGCACCATTATTTTTTAAAAAGATTTACTTATTTGACAGAGTGAGAGCACAAGAGAGAGAGGGAGGGGAAAAGGAAGAGGGAGAGAGAGAACCTCAAGCAGACTCAATGCTGAATGAGGTGGATCCCCCAAGGAGTGGCTTGATCTCACAACCTGGAGATAGTGACCTGAGCTGAAACAAAGACTCAGTCACTCAATCGCCCCTCTAGCAGCATCATTTATCATAGCCAAAAAATAGAAACACCCCAAATGTCCTTCAACTGATGAATAGATAAACAAAAGATGGTCTATCCATACAATGGGGCATTACATGGTCTTGAGAGGAAATGAGGTATTGATTTATGCTATGGCATAGATGAACCTTAAACTATTATACAAAAGGGTCAGATACAAAAGGCCACAATTTTTATGGTTTTATTTATATGAAATGTCCAGAATAGGTAAATCTGTTAAGACAAAGTAGAGTAGAGGTTGCCAGGAGCTGGAAGAGGAAATGGGAGTTATTGCTGATGGGTACAGTATATCTCTATGGGGTGATGAAAATGCTCTAAAATTAGACAGTAATGATGATTGCATTACTCTGTGAATATACTGAACACCACTGAATTTTACACTTTGAAGGGGTGAATTTTATGGTATTTTACATTCAATAAAGGTGTTACTAAGAAGCAGATGCTTTTACTATAAAACAAAACACACATATTATTTATGAAGGGCTCAGATATTTAGCTCATATGTCAAAAACAGACCACAGCAGAGCAACAAGCTTCCCCCCCTCCCCAAATTCTTCAATGAAGCATAACCTGATGACAAATGACAGGCAGTCTTCTGGGCTGAGCATATGTAAACACTTAGCTGACAACTCTATTTGAGATGCTTCACATTCAGTAATATGGCTTACCTTTAAGGCAATTTAATTGTACTTTTAAATAACTTGTCTATCCATGGTTTCAGCTTCACAAAGATGGCTGTAGCATCTTTATCTGTGGTAACTCTCATTAAATGAAAACACAGTCTTGCATGCCTTTGCATGTTTGACAATGTCAGGCTTCCTCTTGGGGTCTCTGTGTGGGAGTCTGATGGGGATATTCCTTTTAACAAAGCAGCATCAACTATGTGAGTTGAAACCTTATCCTTTTTGTGGCTTTCACAAATGTGATGTGGGCTGATGCAAAAGCATTTTTCTCTCCCTCCCATTATCTCTGAATTATACCTTTCCAGAGAATCTAATCATTTACACCCTCAGTCTAGTGGATGCTTCCAACAAAACAAAGCCCTGGGGCAGCCCGGGTGGCTAAGTGGTTTAGCACTGCCTTTGGCCCAGGGCCTGATCCTGGAGACTTGGGATCGAGTCCCATGTCCGGCCCCCTGCATGGAGCCTGCTTCTCCCTCTGCCTATGTCTCTGCCTCTTTCTCTCTGTCTCTCTCTCATGAATAAATAAATAAAATCTTTTTTTTTTTTTTTTAAAAAAAAGCCCTGACAGTGGATTCCTGGAAATGTTTGGTGGTTTGAGTGGAAATAGCCTTTCTTCATGGAAGAACTCAACATTGACAGAGCACATGGATACTCTGGGGGAAACTCTGGCTCTCTTAAAAAAAAAAAAGAAAATCTTTCTTTCTCACAAAGTTTTTAAATACCAGGTATGTCCAATTAATGTTGAATCTTGCATCTAAAGTTTTGCCAGAGAAAAACTAATGTAGTGTCAAAACCTCCAAAATGTCTGGGATGAATGGTACAAGAGTAAAAAAAGTCATAAATTCAAGGCTCAATGTTCTCTTTCCAGTTGTATTATTTTTCAACTGCTGCATAAAAACTACTACAAACTTAGTGGCTTGAAACAACAGCAATTTGCTTTCTCACATTTATTTGTAGGTCAAGTACCTGGCATGGTAAGACTGGATTTCCTGCTCAGGGCCTTACCATGCCACAGTTAAGATATTGGCCAAGTTGCAGTTGTCATCTGCACTTGGAGTCTTCTTCCAAACTCACTGTTTATAGGCAGAATTCATTTCCTTGTAGTTATGGGGCTCTGTGTACCCATTTTTTTTCTAGCTATTGGCTAGGGTCTACTCTTAGCTGCTAGAGATGGTCTGCAGTTCTTTCCCATGTGGCCCCTGTGGATACAGTTCACACGTGGATGTTAGCTTCCTTCTAGGCCAGTGGGAGCACATCCCCCTGACCTTCTTTCCTATAACCAATTGGAGAATGGTCTTACCTTTCAAAGGGTTCATGTGATTGGGTCAGGCCCCCTGGATATGCCCGTTATGTAACATGACCAATTATGGGGTAAAATCCATCCTACTCACAGTCTTAGGGATTATGTACACCAGGGAGGTGGAAACTCTTGCAGGCTATTTTAGAATCCTGTCTACCATACCATTGCTTCTCACTTTGAAAAAATGAGATTTCTTAATATTTAACGGATAGAAAGGTTTTGAGGTGATGCTCAACTGAATGGTTACGTTTTGTCTACCCAAAAGGTCAGGGCCAGTGAAGACTGGGCAGAGGACAGATGAGAAAGACAAAGTAGCCCACTTTCATCACGTGTAAATTTAGGATTATCTCTGTCTGCCTTTGCCTTTAAGGAGTCTCAACCTCTGTGACATTTCTGGAAGAAAGAAGATCATATGTGCTTTATCATCTTGCCCTTAAAAGAATACATACAGGTGGCATGAGTCTATAGTCCCATACTCACTTGAGCTCAGGAGTTCTGGACTGTAGTGCACTATGTCAATCAGGTGTCCACACTAAGTTCAGTATTAATATGGTGACCCTTCTGGGAGTGGGGGTGCTGCAAGATTGTATGAGGAGGGCTGAACTGGCCCAGGTCAGAAATGGGAGTAGGTCAAAACTCCCGTGCTGACCAGTAGTGGAGTCATGCCTGTGAATAGCCATTGCACTCCAGCCTGGGCAACATTGTGAGGCAGACCCTTGTTCCCTAGATAACAAATAATAAAATAAAGGATGCATATATATTTTCATGACTGAGTTATTGAATCAGGTCACCAGGAACTTAGGTTACTTCTTTGCTGATGAAAATTTTACTTGCCTTCCTCCTTTTGAACAGTCTTTAAAAATATGTACTAATAGGAAGATTAGAAACTGTGTAGAATTCAACCTACATTCACCAGAAATGACACATGAGCTATAAATTATGGAATCTACATATAAATATAAGTACTGTATATGTGAAAAGGACAAAGACAGTTTTTGCCCTAGGTATCTTTTTGTTAATCAGAGAGGGTAGCCAGTGTATTTCGAAACTTTAGTGAGTTCATGTGACCCCTGGGACTCTTAATTTTCATGATTAGAATTTAAATTCAAAACAATTAGGGAGCTGAGGCATTTTCCTGCTAGAAAAAAAGGAGAGGTGAGTTGCATGTTGTGCAGAAGCAGGGAAAAGGATTGAGAAAAGGAACAAGAATAGGGTCTCTTCCTGGGAGAATTTTAAAACTGTTTCTAGAAAAACAACAAATGTGAAAATGAATTATACTAATCTATCCATTAATTCCTTAAATTCAGAGCCTATTAAAACATGCCTCAAAGAAAGCTTGGGATGACCTGTTCTGCCCAATTAATTTTGAAGTATTGGAAATCAATTAGTTACAATAAACAGACCCGTTCTCATTATTTTAAGCAGCTTGCAATTAGCTTCATAGAAAGATGATTGTATACACGGCTTTAAGTATAAAGACGCTGGCATTGACAAAGAATACTGTGTACTCCTTTTTTTTTTTTTTCTAAAACTAAATCTCTTTTGTACTAAAGAACCAACTTCTGATACTGAATTCAAACTTTTACCAAGTGGTCTGCTTTATATAGAACTGATTTAAATATTGAAACACTGGATTTTTCCTTTGCAGTATGTGCAACAGAAACTGAAATTCTTCTGTGAATGTACACATAACATGGTACCAGTTTTTGTTTGCTATGCTTTCAGCCTGCAAGCAACACAGAATGAAATGCATTTAATCCTTCTCTCATTCCTTTTAGCCACCAAGGCAGTTGGCTTGCCAAGGTACCCCCTTCCAGCCACAGCCAACAAGGACTCATTGTTCCTCACTCATTAAATGCAGTAGATTTGCTTGATGGAATATATTTGCTTGCCTGCCTATCTGGTGTGCTATTTTGCATCTGCAGTTTCCAAGGTATTCATTTGCTCACCAGAGAAAAAAATGATGAGGAAAAAAGCATCATCTGCATATTCTGATGTTAGTACATTGATTCATTATGTCATTTCTAAAAGAGGGACAATATTATGACTCATGAGCACAGAGGGAAAAAATGGAACATTTTATTTCTTTGTTGGTTCAGCATGTGTACATTTGGTAGTGACATGAGCTAATTGCATAGTTACCATGAAATAACATGTTTTATTTTTTCTGTAATAATGTAGTAACTACATAGTAACTTCTGAGGAAACAATAATAATTATACACTAATGTGATAACAGTGCTGTTTTATTTTTCCCAACAACTATGCAATTAACTGTACATAAAGTACAAAATACACCTTTTTGGAACTAATGTGCACACTTGCCTACAATGACTCTTCCTTGGTTTTCTGGCCCCTACCTGCTATACTCTCACGTCAAATCCCTTACGCCATTCAAAAGTCTAAATCTAAATCCTCTTCATAATCTCTCTTCTTCAAACCTGACAAGATATTTATCCTTTAGAGTTCTATTGTGAGGTTTAGAACTGAAACAAAAAACTGAAATACCATGTGGGGCTTTATGTTAAGTAACTCAAAAGTCACTTAGAATGGCAAAAATAACAAAGTTAGGGGATGGCTTCCACTGAACAGCTTCAGGCAAATGGGCTCTGGTGAAGACCTGAGACCCTTCTGGCAGGTTTCACACTGAGCCAAGCTGAGCCTGAAAGAAGTGTATACATTTAACTTCCAAAGTGAAGAGGTATAGAAAGCACTGGTTGGCACTGCCTCTGCTGGATGGTCCATGGATTACATGCACAGCTTTGGTGAGAGAAGAGCTCAACCTCTCCATGGACAGAACGGGGTTGCAGGCATCTCCAGAAAAGAAATATATCAAATGCTGTAAACATGAGAGTGAGAAAGAGCGAGAGGAAATCAGTTATGGGAACAGTGAAAGATTCACATGGTAAAGGTAGTAAAAGAGACTTAGATATCTGGCTAAGAAAACAAGACAGGCAGGAATAAAGAAAGACAAAGATACATAGGCATACAGGCTAAGAGTCAGCAAGAGAGTAAGAGAATGAAAAGGTTAGAGACAAAGACAAAGAGACACAGAAAAGGAGGCATAGACAGAGTCAGAGAAAACAAGACAGTAATAGAGACACAAAGAGAGACAAAAAGGGGATGAAAAGCAGAAAAAAATGATATTCAAAGATGAAAAAAGAGAGTGAGGGAGAGAGGAGGAGATTTTATATATATATATACATATATACACACATATATACATATATATAAGACCCTCCTGATTTTTGGTCAGCCTTGTTCTATCTATTTTTGGAGTTGTATGAGGGCCAGAGGCAATACTTCTGTTCATTATAAAATTGCATTGCATTTTCAACTTCTAGTTTGGTACGAAGAAATGAATCATACAGCCTCAGAGCAGTACCATCATTTTTCTCTATGGTCTAATTTAAATTCTCTATCAAATACCATTGCAACAGTGACTTTTAACATTTTGCATGATTTATGCTGTTAATGAGCAAAGAACCAGAGCAGGTTGGGATATTCTCTGTAAAAGGAATAGTGTAAAATAAAATTCTGCACACAAGTCTTGCAGAAGTATTCCAATTCTGATGAGTCTTGTTCAAGCTGATCACTTTAAGTACTTGCTCCTACTTATTGCAAATGAAATGGCGTCTTTCAATGACTGGGGTACCTAGATACTTACTTAGACTTTTGCTCAAACAAGAAAACTAACTGAATGGGGGAGAAATATCCCAAAGCTAGAGGAAAGCCACAACATGATCTGATTGACTCCAAAAGATGAGTGTGCTAGTCCAAAGGAAGATAGGGAAGACATAAAGACCTTCAAACATCTGGGTTCACTGAAGCCAAGTACATTGGATTTTGATGGCCTAGAGGTTTAAACATAGACTGCAAGTTCTGAATTTTCTAAAACGTATTTTGGATTGTTTGAAAAGGATATTGCCATGTGTCTAAAGACTACTTTGCAATAGATTAAGAAGACAGCAAAACCCCAAATCCCTCAGATATACCATGATTGTATGTAAGATGTTTTGATGTGAGCTATGTCACTTATGACCCTTGACTCCTGTTCATCACCCCATTTCACTTTTCTCTTTGGATATATGGATCTCTATTCTAAGCTTATTTTCAGCATGAAATGTTAAAAAAGTGAAATAGTTGATTCAAGGAGAATTTGTAAGAGAATGGGGAAGTGGTTCCAAACCATCCTCCCAACCAATATGAATCCCCCTGTCTACCCCCAGCTCTGTTTGGAATGTGCTGTGCTAGTCACTACATGGGGAGCATGTTTGCACATGACACAGGATGTTCATAGCATTTCATTATGGGTTGGATCTTTATCAGTGTTATGGGCCAGGATCCCCAAATTCAAATATTGAAGCCCTAACACCCAGTACTCAGAAAAGGACTGTACTTGGAGAAAGATCTGTACAGAGATAATTAAATTAAAATGAGATTATTAGAGGAGCCCTAATCCCATGTGACCAGGTTCCTTATAAGAAGAGAAGATTAGAACACTGATACATACCACATGAAGACACAGGGAGAAGACAGTTACAAGTGAAGGAGAGTGGTCTCAGGAGAAACCAACCCATCAACATGTTGGTCTAGCCTCTAGAGCTGCGAGACAGTAAGTTTCTGTTGTATAAGCCACCCAGAATGTAGCTTTATTATGGCAGCCCTAGCAAACACAGATCCTCAGTTCTCATGATCTGTGCTGCGAATCATTTTTAGAGTGTTAGGTATTCCTTAACTAACAAAAGCTATACTTTATCAACAATTAAAGTTTTCAGTGTGATATTTGAGTATATATTAACTAATCATCTTAAAACTGATATTTAGAACAGTGGTTCTAAAAATATTCGGTAGCCTTCTCAGTGGTCCCCAAGTTTTCTTTAGCAGCTCACTCTGAAGATGAGAAGCCATTCTTTGTAGTCTGCAGTAGCCACCTGGGTTATTACCCCAGGGTCCAGGTGCCCTGTCTCTCAGCAATAACATCCTCTCTCCCTGTTTCATCTGCATGCTTCCTTCATGGGCAGATAACTATTGTCTCTCTTCTGTCACTCTTTAAATTTTTTTTAAAGATTTTATTTATTTATTCATGAGAGACAGAGAGAGAGGGAGAGAGAGGAAGAGACACAGGCAGAGGGAGAAGCAGGCTCCATGCAGGGAGCCTGATGTGGGACTCGATGCCGGGACTCCAGAATCACGCCCTGGGCCAAAGGCAGGTGCTTAACCGCTGAGCCACCCAGGGATCAATCCCCCAAACTTTTGTTGACAGTCTCTTCTCTTTTGAAGTTTATTCTAGTCCTATTCAACATTTTGGGCTTGAGAACTACTCGTTTTGTTACCAGTCCACAAGGAGATATGGAATTTTCAACAGAGTGTAAATTTACTATATCATCAACCCCACTGTTCAGTTGAGCTAGTCAGCTAATATTATTATTTAAATAATAGTAGTAGCAGTAATACAAAACTTTCTCGAAGAAGGAAAGTATGTTGGTTGATTTACATTCTGGCACAAGCTACTTATCTCCTACTTTGAGCAGCACTGGTTTACACCATCTATTTACCTCCTTCCTTCCATGACTTTGCCTTACCTTTGGAGCTCTGACAGTATTGTTGTTTTTGTTCTGCTCTTTCTAAAAGAGTTCCTAAAAGTATATGTTTCCTTGCTTTCTTCATTTAACTTTGTCCCTGTGAGCATCTCTTCCACTCCTTTGGATTCTTTTCCAACTTGAACTGTTATTCTGTATATCAAAAACTGCCATGAAATGCTCTCTGGTCATCCCATAGTTTGCACTGGAAGAAATTTTGTGTTGTGTAGAGCCTTTTGCCAGATGTAGCTCCTATTCACTCTTAAAACATGTAATAGATGAACAAATTTCTCTCCTCCTCAGCAGTTGGATTTCACATTTTACTCCTTGGGCCTTGCCTGAACTTAACTACTCTCACTAAAATGGTAAGTATATTGTACTATGCTATAGTATGCCTTTCATAATGTTTTAATTTGTAGAAATAGAAGAAAACTGGAAGATATGCTTGGGTACCAGTAACTCCTGGAAACAACACAGTTATTTATTTATTTATTTTTCTGAATCCTTATTATGAGATTCCACTTAGAACTCCATGTCCAGAATCCATATATGAATTAAAAAGTAATATTCATGACTCTGCATGCAGGTATTTGAGAAGGAGCATCCTCAGACTCACTCCCTACTTACACCTGCATCGATAGTCAAGCAGCTACTTGTTTCTCCCTGGAAGTGATCTTTACAGGGAAGTGTACTGTCAAAGTCCTGCTCTTGCTTCTCCAACTATAATCTATAGTGCAGTGAAAACAGAACATTAAGGGGCCATGTGCTTTCTCTTTTCTTACTTGCTCTCTCTTCCATTAATGTTTTACAGATCCCTTTATTTCACCTTAGTTCCTCAGATTCATCCTAATAACCCTTCTCCTGCTGCTTCTGCAGATCTTTCTCTAAGTTCTTCATCATATGTACTCTAGTGCTCCTCTTTGCTCTTCAGCACTTGCTCCTGTACTATTTTCCATACTTAACCCATTTTTATTCTGTGCTAATTCTTAAATTTATCCTAAACATGCTTATTAAGATTAGATCAGTAAGTTTCCATGAAGTCCATTATGTCCTGTTTTGCTAGGAAGGAATCTTTTCATGGTTCATATTTATCCTAAAAACTAGCATGGATGTTTGTAGTAAGACTCCAGGGCTCAGATTCTCCTTGGGGCTGTCCTTTATACCGGGTATGGTCATAGGTAATCACAAAGTCTTCCAATAAATGGTACTGGGTGACTGGGTGGAGACTTGGAGAAGGTACTCTCAGCAATAGATGGGATGGCATTTGTGCAATGAAACGTCTAAACTTATTTCTCAGGCTTAAATAACCTGGCTGCTTTATGATGATACAGGTCACCTTCTTGCTCCTTATTCTAGTTATAGATAATGTCTCATCAATTTTATAATACCAGCATGGTTAAGCAAAGGTTCTTACCCTGGAGTTTAAAGCAATAGGGCACAGCGACTCCAAACCTGGGCTTTGAAGTCAGACTGAATTTTGTTCTAAATCTTGTTTTCTACTTATGAGCTGTGTGGGCAAGAGCAAGTTATTCAGCCTCCCTGGGTCTTTGCTCTTTATTATACCAAATGGGGATAATAATGATTTCTTTCAGGGTTCTAAGGATCCAAACTATACACATAAACTGAAGTTTCTGTACTTCTTTTTTGGGAAAGAAATGGCTTAAGAAATACATGTATTGTGGGTGAAAAAAACACACCTATGTTATATGGTAGATGCCAAAGTCATTTTGGGAAATCTTGAGGGGGAAATAGAGACTCAACTAGTCTTTCTCCAGAGTAGCTGTTACTGAGATTTGGTGAACAGGCCTATTTGACTTTCCATAGAGAAATATGTTATCTATATTAAGATGCTGGGAGCAATGAAAACAGTTGATAATTTAAAACAGAGCTCCTAAATTAAAGTTACAAGGGCAGCCACTCCTTCTTTGCAGGTACTGATTTGTACTTGAGAAACTTGTCACAAGAGCAATTTCATATGACTTCCAAGAATGAGTGGTCTAGAGTTTTTAATGCAATGATTCTTCCCAGCAGGGCTGAAGAGGCCAGGCAGGGGGGTTTGAGGATATCTTTATGGTGTTAGCATGGTGTCCAGCATATAGAAAATGTTCAAATTTTGTAGCTGTGATTATGCTTAGTTAATGTCAGGGCTTCGAGGAGTCCATAAATCCCTTCTGGAATTGCATGCCGATTTTTATGCATCATATGTGTTTTTCTAAGAGTTCAAGCACACATTTACTCAGATTCCAACATGGTTCATAACCATTAAACGTGTAGCAATAGTTAGCTTGTGTCTCAAATGTGGAATCAACCTAAAGTTTCAGTTCATCTTCGAAAATGCCTTGGGACTGATACTAAACCCGCAGAACTTCACTTCAGATTCAGAGCAAAGAAAGGTCAGACATTGTCTGTGATAAATCATTGTAAAAATCCAGAAACTAGCCTGGAACTGAAGAGATTAGGCATGAAGACATGATATAATGACTAGCTTTGGGTCCGGCTAGCATGCTCCTCCTTATGCATCAAGAAACCCATTTCATTGTTCTGCCGACTGGATAAAGTCCATTCTGTCCTTCACTGATGATCCTTGAGGCTGCCCCTTGAGAGCTGCTAGTAATCACCAATGGTTAAGTGGGAAGACTTATACATTTTTTGGTGCCCTGCAATATCGTAAATCCTTGCACTGGGATATTGTATAATGACTCCAGGATGTGGAATCTTCCTTATCTTTGAAAGCTCAAATTATATAGCTCATCTCTCAGTGGCCCCAACTGCCAGACAACATCATTTTGTCAGACAAAGATGTACCTTGCACTTCCTACCATAATACTATTTCTGAATGATGATGTTTATTTCTTTTAGAGGTTAAACGTGTTTTGTTTTTGTTTTGCTTTCTGTTTTGTTGTGTTTTCTCATTAAAGTCAGTTAACTTCAGAATTATATTTTCTGCTCTGTTGAGCACAGGTCTTGCTAAAGCCTCTGACTGGTTGGGTTTCTGAACAGTGTTGCAGTCTGGGAGTTTTGTTTTTTTTTAACTTTTACTTCTTTTTTCTTATCTTTCAGTAGTAATTTTGTGACATGATACATTTGCTGGCACCTTGGTTAACTATGTTCATGCATTCCTTTACACCTTCTAAAACTGTAAATGTAATCCAACGCACGGCTGTTGGAGGGAGTCCAGGAAGTGAGATACAGCAAACCAGAGGTGTGGTAGGGGAGACAAGTGTGCACAGCAGATAACTGTACTTGATTAGTTAGATTTAAATAGTGTCGGATGAATTTGCCAGGTGAAAATAAAAATTGTCAGTTCAGTTTAATTTCATGGTGAATCAAACAAGGAAATTAGATTCTGCTACTCTGTCAGTTTGACATCCACAGCAAGTGACAATTAGAGATGATGAGAGAACTTATATTTACTTTGAAACTCTTGATTTTCTGATAGGCATGTAACTTTTATTTACCCTTGCATTGCAGAAAAATGTGGCATAACAGTAGCATTAGTAGAGGTTACTAGAACATTCGGGATATAGGCTGATGAGACAGAAGGGGCAGGTAGAGAGGCCAGAGCTCACTTTCATAGCATGGCATAATCAGATTGAGAGGTATGCTGGAGAAGGAAAGCCCCTGTGCTCTCAGGCCAGAGGAGTGTAGAGCTGAAATATGGATAATAACATAGTGGTCACACCTCTTGCTTCAGTGGACAAGA
Source organism: Vulpes lagopus (assembly GCF_018345385.1). Lineage (NCBI taxonomy): Eukaryota > Metazoa > Chordata > Mammalia > Carnivora > Canidae > Vulpes > Vulpes lagopus. The sequence goes on from NC_054825.1 coordinate 135,071,618, forward strand.
TTACATTAGAGGAAGTTAAGGCCAGGAAGGCAGGGAATGAAAGCGGCTCTGACTTGCATGGTGGCAGCCAGGCCATCCGGCTTGCTTTTCCATTTTCTTCACAAGCCCACAACCGAAACATCGGGCAACTTGGAGCACTCCCATTTAAACACAAAAGCATTTCCAGACTTCCTCCCCCACCACCCTTGGTAGAAGAAAGTGGAATTTAAATTCTAAATTGGGGTTCAAAGAGCAAAGAAAATTTGGTAGAACTGAATCATGAAATGATCACATGGGAAGTTGCTTCCTTGTAGCAAGAGCTCTAGGTAAGAGGTGGGCTTCAACAGCATAAGGAAATCATTTACCACCTAAATTTGTTTCAGAAGAAGAAGAAGAAGAAGAAGAAGAAGAAGAAGAAGAAGAAGAAGAAGAAAGAAGGAGGAGGAGGAGGAGGAGGAGGAGGAGGAGGAGGAGGGAGTTCCAGGATAGACTGTTGGCCACCTTTGGATAGCAGAGACAACATTTGGAGATATAAACAGAATGAGAGGCGAAACAGGGTTTGATTCAAGGACAGTGGTAATGACTAGGTATTCTTGTCTTTGATTTAGTGAATAGTCATTTTTAAAGGATCCTACATCTTGTGGGTATAAAGGTCACAAGAAGGTCTGGCTAAGTCAGCTCACACCTTTTAGGCAGTGAATGTTCAGGTCCCTGAGAAGTTGGAGATCCTTATCTCTCCCTCTTTCCAGCTGGTAGAGGAGGTACACAATTCTGCTTCCAACCAGACACTTAACTTTCTTTATCTTTTCTTTTTTTTTAAGATCTCAATTATTTATTCATGAGAGACACACACACAGAGAGGCAGAGACACAGGCAGAGGGATAAGCAGGCTCCATGCAGGGAGCCTGATGTGGGACTTGATCCTGGGTCTCCAGGATCCAGGATCAGGCCCTGGACTGAAAGCAGGTGCTAAACCGCTGAACCACTGGGGCTGCCCAGACACTTACTTTCTAACAAAATAATATGTCAGTGTTCGATATAACTTTCTTACATGTCTTTCCCTGCATTAACCTCAGATTTTTTAATTATGATATAACCAGCACAAACTAAGATGAGGGTAGAATAGTCAGTGGATAAGAGTATGGATAGATACTTTTGGATTCTAATATTTTGAGACTGGGAGACTTGCATGGGAGGTTTACCAACTGAAGACTAAAATCCTGAATTAGGAAAATTTGATTGCTATATGGAGCATATCTTTGTCATCACTGATGATTTTGAATTTATTTCCTTAACCTAGCATGATCAAAGTTTGACTTAAAAGGAGAAAAAGAATCCTGCATAATTCAAAGGTGATGATTTCAGTTGCTAATCAAATAGGGCCTATGAGATTGTATCCTAATTATTTGGAAATGTGATAATTCATGGAAGTCACAGAGTAGAGAAAGGAAAATGAATTATTTCTTTTCTGTTTCCCACCTTTCTTGGTACAAATTTAAAATGTGAAATGGGAGCAATGATCATTGACTCAGCTATATAAAATTCTTAACAATTTGATTAATGCTTATACCAGAATTTTAGTAAAAGTGGAGTACACTCATTCTAGGGTACTTGTTACATATAAATTCCAAAGCATCTATTTAAAACCTTCTTCAACACTTTAAAAATGAAGTACAATAATGGTAAACAACTTGAACCAGAAATGAATTAGCAGCACACAGCTTGACAGCCTTACATAAATCCTCACATTTGTACATCTTGTCTTTTATTGGGAAGCTAATTGATGCTTGAGTATATCATCTGAATCATACAAGCAAGATAAATATTTATAAGTGACAAATTTTGTAATGCTTGTGAAATCCAGAAAGGGACTTCCTTACTTGGTCTTAATACTCACTGTATCCCTTAACCACTAAACAGCTCCCACCTACTTAGGTAAAGTATAAGATTGTTTATCTCCACTTCTCTTTTCATTTTTCTATTCATTTCATTTCCTTTTCTTCTTTGCCAAAATTTCTTTAGGGCAGTTAAATATTGCTAAAGATAGTCTGCTAAGACCGGTACCCACAGTTCTGTTTTATTGATGGCAAATACTTAGAAACTGAAATTTAATATATATTCTTAAGTTAATGTTTTGAGGGGTCCCTGAAGGAAAATATAAGCATAGGTCTTTAAAGGAGTCACTTGCTGTAAAAATGGTGGAGGGCATGTACCTTTGAAGCCATCCTATCCCACCTTGAAGTCCTCTGTGAAGGCCTTTTGGCATGATATAAATAGGATCTCTCTGTGGCTTATTAAAAGTTTCAAATTGTGATTCGACTTTCCCTAAAATAAATACATTGCACTGTTAGCATATTAATTGCCAATTGGACATTCTCTAGCTCGACCATAACACAATGCCATGGTTCATTACCTGCAGATACTCCATTCAGTGAGCCACTGGTTACATGCAGATATTCCAAATGACTTCATAAACACAGGAGCACATACTGTTAAGCAGTGATTAATTCCTACAAGACCATGTGATGCCCTGTAATTCTTTAATAGTGCCAAAGTGATCTATAGCATGAGTGCATACTTTGGCTAGCTCAGCAAATGCCCGAGGGAAGCATCAGGAACATCTCTCTCCTTGCAGGCATTTTTGTGGGGATTTTATTCACCTTGGAAAAGGACCTATGCACAGAAAAGATGCTTTAAGAAACTTGCATGTGCAGTTGCTCGGGGGGAATGAAAAGACATTTCTTTCCTCTTAAAGATATATTATTCTTTTATTGTGTTCACATGATCATTATACCCAACAAAAGGAAGTGGGACAGCTGCCCTTTCTCCCTTTCTCTGTCACCATTGCGAGGAGAGATGGTAGGCCCTTTTCATATATTTCGAGATTCTTTATTCATTATACAAAAAGGTTCTTCTAAGGATACACATCAGTAGCCAGTTCCATCAACAGCAGAGCATGAACAGAATGCATTTAGAAACCAGTGAGGTTACAACAGCAATCAACGTTTTTCAACGATGCGCTCCAATTTTAAATGAGAATTCTGGTGACTCTGTGATGTCAGACAGCGTATTTTGATTAAAACATTTCTTTATTGAATTTTTTTATGGGCCCATTACTGGAGTCCCTGGATATATATAAACATTTTTCAGGACAATGCAATCCGGCAGAGATGTGGGACTGGGCCTGGAGTCATAAAATAGAAAACATTAAACCCAACGGCTAGGGAGTGCACACTACCCTAAACATCAGTGACCCAGGCTCTCCCTTGGGCTCAAGCCACTCTGTAAAGTAAATTAGGTGCTTAGGGACGAATATGAATAACTGTGGGCACTGAAGACATAGTTAGTGCTGAGAGGGTCTTCTTTCTAAATACTACTTAATAGTTGAAGTGAGTACACAAATACTTGTTTATATAGAAAGAGTGGGTTCTGCCGAGCCCCACGTTGAAAGAAGACATCCCGGTTTCTGGCCCTTTTTTGAACACCTATTCTCTGAGGGATTCTGACAAATCAATGGAAATACCTAAGATTCAGATGCCTTATTGTAAATGATGAGATCACAGTACCTGCTGGGCTTTGGCATAGCCCATAATGTCAATCGAATGAGGAAAAAAATACGTGTCTGGAAAACTCTTATCAGCCTAAAAGTGCATAACAAAGAGAAATTGCTACTGTTTATTTGATGATGAAAACTTCAAAAGAGGCCTTCAAAATCTTCTTTAAAAAACAAACAAACTTAGGGCTCCTGCAGGGTGGCTTAGTTGATTAAATATTTGACTCTTGATTTTGGCTCTCAGGTCATGATCTCAAGGTCCTGGAACTGGGTCCTGAGTCAGACTCCATGCTCTGCTTGAGATTCTCTCTCTCCCTGTGCCTCTGCCCCGCTTCTCCACATTCTTTTAAAAAATAAATAAGTAAATCTTTATAAGAAAATGCAAAATCTAAGGCTTTATGACTATTATTTATTTCTAAGCTGAACCATTGTTTAAAGGTCTGGCTCCCTTTACCTACCTTGAACCAATTATGGTAGAAATTTCCCGAAAGATACACTGTGCTAAGTAGAGTGTTTGTTTGGCTTGGGAGTCGTGGTTCAGTGGTGAGAGCTGAGTGTGTTCTCTGTGCTATTTCTCCAGGCTCTAACTCCACAAAGTTGCTCACAATGAGCATGGCTGTAAATGAAGAGTTACATGCAGTTCACATTTTATTGGAAAGAAAATCATAACTTTTGTCCTTTTTTTTTTTTTTGGTTTATTGAGATAATTTACATGGTTCTAAAGATGAAGGATGGCACTAACGCCAAATAATTCATGTGAATTTTGAAGGACTATCAGCTGTCTTATTTTAAAATAGCTCCCATCTCTGTGATTTGTGTGTGTGTGTGTGTGTGTGTGTGTGTGTGCGTGCGTGCGCGTGCACACTCTGCATGTGCTTTATGGTTTAGATGGAAATGGGTAATTCTGGAATAAGACTACTTAAATGATCCAAAGTAATGAGAGATCATGAAGATAAAATAGATGTTTTCCCCAAGTCATCAACTGTTCAGGAGAATATACTTAGCTGATATTAACTCTTCAGGATTCAAGGGCAAGATTCTCATAAAGAGTAAAGGACTACATGCCATTTTAGGTCATTAAATATTGTTTTAAAATGACCATAGTTTCCACAGTCGTTTTAAAAAATGAATGGAACTGATAGTGATGTGTTTTGTAGTTCTTTATTAAGATATGGTGGCTAAGATGTGGAACTTTTATAAATTTAGAAGCATATGTACATAAGCGGGTATGCAATATTTTTTTCTGAAGTGACTTTTAATTGGAGGAGATGATAGTCTACCTATCTATACGTACCTACCTATAAACAATCCTATCAGCACTCAGTTTTTTCACATTTTAAAGGATGAAAAGGCTATCTTGGATCCATTTGGAAGAAGAAAACTCATGCTCACATATTATTTATTCTTACTATTGAATCAGCAGGCATTTTAGATGTTCCAGTTTGCAACATAAATCATAAAACAAATTGAAAAGTTTTATTTCATTGTATAAATTGAGCTAGACTGATATATTCATTCTCATGAAGATTTTTTCCTGAGTTTTTTAATTAATTAATTTATATCCAGATTTGAGTGCCTTGATTCATTTTTATTTATTTTTAGAGATTTTATTTATTCATTCATGACAGACACAGAGAGAGAGGCAGAAACATAGGCAGAGGGAGAAGCAGGCTCCATGCAGGGAGCCCGATGTGGGACTTGATCCCAGGATTCCAGGATCACACCCTGAGCCAAAGGCAGATGCTCAACCACTGAGCCACCCAGGCATCCCTTCTGAGTTTTATTTAAAAAAATCGGTAAACTAACAACAACAACAACAAAAACGGTAAACTTTTGGTTACCACTTACTGTAGTCCCTGTTAGATGGTTGATAATAGGAATGAGATTGAAAGAAAGGTTGTTCTCACCTTCAAGTTGCCTGGAGTGGGAGAAGACCTTTAACTATACAAGAACCAAATTAAGGGGTAAGAACTTAGAAAGAAATGCACTGTCACTTTAACAGGAGATCATTTCACATGCTCTGGAGGAACCAGGTGATGTTTGGTGATATGTATTGCAGTGGTTTTGAGACCTGTTTTTAAGAAAAAACAAAACAAAACAAAAGAGTGGGTGAAAATAAAGAAAAATTATAGATGCAGGGCAGGGAGCCAAAGGTACTTGACTTGAAAAGGTTTAGGGTACTGCATCCATGAAGAGGCTTGTGTTTTTGAGCACAGGCCAGTTGTGATGTTAAGGTGCTTGTCAGTTTTTAAAATGTTTTCTTTTTTCGTTTTTCCTTCCATTCTTGACCCCTCTCAAATCAGAAAAAACAAAACAAAAACAAAAGTTTTCGTTTATTTGTTGTTTTTTTTTTTTTTTATATCAAGCAAGCTTTGCTTTTATGTACTGAAATAGCACAAATTTTTCTCTAACTTCAGACATTTGGTGATCTAGTTTTTTGGGATATGGGGCTGCTGATCCTCTGAGCTATTTGGAAATAAAATGCATTAGCTGTCCTTTGTACTTTGTCCTTTGGCTGCATTAGGTGATAGATGATAGATCAGTAGATTGATAGGTAGATAGCTAAATAGGAAGGTGGATGGATGGATGGATGGATGGATGATGGATGGATGGATGGAGAGATAGGTAGACAGAATACACTATCCTATGCTCAAATATAGCATATAATATGGCAGAGAGAAAGGCATGGTTTACCCAGTTCAATTCCACAGACTGTTTTGTTTGCCCCTTAAACCTCCAACCCCAATCAAGTTGACTTAACTGTATGGTTGTAAATATTCCATTGGGCCTTTAATCTAAAAGAGAACTAACTTTTCTCAGTTTAGAGATAGGTTTTCTGTTGGAGACTATTCTCAGGGGAATTTATAGCTTTAGCGGGCCTTGATGGCATTCTGGTGCCTCACAGCCAAATATCCCATTGCTTAATCATCCAAACCTCCCCAGACAACTTTTCTGTATCTGCGCCATATGTTTCTTGGAATCAACTAATGACAAATGGACGAATGATGCAACCCTTAGGAAACAGTTTTTCTGTTAACTTCATTTAAAAAATCTAGCATTACACTATTAGCCCGTAAGAGTGGAAGTTAGGGGGAAGAGATGGGCTGCTGTCAAGGTCAATGTGTAAAGGTCTTCCATTGTATGCAATGGAATGTACTGCAAAATGCTGTAGTTCCAAGGGCATTCCGGTATACAAGGTCTCACAGACAATGGCACAGGGAGTCACTGGGGCTGGCTGTAAAGCATCATATTAGTTTCAATGTATTAGGCTATTTTGCATTTAAAAATCTTCTGGTGTATAATTGTACCTTTTTTATTCTTACATGACAAGGTTTTATTCAGTACTGAATGTTTTGAAATAAATGAAGATTGAGGAAAATTTGCCCCTCCTTTTTTTCCCATGGGAAATAATAGAAGAAAATCAATCCTTTTTTTTTTTTTTTTTATTAATTGTATCTGTCGTACAACTTTAAAACTTGCCCAGAATTGTTTTCTTCGGGATGTCACTGCACAAACACCTATGATTCTTAGTGTATTTTGGATTTGGGAATAATGAGCTAGCAAACAAAGGGAAAGACTACTGAGTCAGCTCACCCTGACTTCTTACATAATTCATGGACATGCAATTAGCGTGATGGTGAGGGAGAAGCAAACATTTTTTTCTTCATCTGATCCCTTTGTATGGACATACAATAGAAAAGGTACAACCCCATTTCCTAGCAATAGATGAAAAATTTTCCCAAATATTGAGAAAGTAATAGCATAAAAGCTCTTAATCCTTCTTTTGACATAGATTTTGAAAAGTTCTTGGTGTAACTCTCCCTAGTTTGAGTAAAATTTTGAGGTTAATGTCTTAAGGAATGTATAATTCCCTTTTCTCACTTCAGTGTTAGAAAAGGATTTAGTCTGACTATGAGGGCCTGTAGAATTTAATTGTACCTGTTTTAAGATTTTAATCTGCATAGTATAACTAACTTGGTAAGGACCAAGAAAACTGCAAGAGAAACAGATTTAAAATCTCTCTCTCTTTTTACTTTTAAGAATACTTTTTAGGTTTGCTGGCTTTATTGGTTCTGGTCTTCCCCATAAGATGGGAGTGCAGAGCTGATAACCACTGCTATTCTTTCTTGAGTTCTTGAAAGGAAACCACACAGCTCTATTGTGCGGGCTGATTTTTCCATTTAACCAAATCATTAACCAGATTATGTAAATACAAAGGCTATCCTTTATTTACATTTTAGAATATCTCTCAGGCTATATTTACTCCTTCCTCCCTTCCTTATCTATCTCTGTCTCTCTCTATTTCTGTACCACAGCCAAAAAAAAGAGAGATCCTTTTTGTTGTAGTTGTATCCAGAATAGCAGTGATATAACATCCATTTTGTCACCTTCACTTTTTCTCTGAAAAGTTGTAGAGTAGATTAGTTTTGTTTTTAGAAAAACAAGATACCAAACCACCAAATAGTATACATTAATTATATAATTTCAGCATTTTGTATCCAGTTATACCTCAATAAAGTTGGAGGAAAAAGGAAAGACAAAATGTACATTGTTTTTCAGAATTTATGATTTTCAAACCATAAATCAAAATAACTTACTGTTTTATTTTTTATTTCTTATTCTTTTAAAGATCTTATTTATTTATTTGAGATAGAGCAAGAGAGAGAGCACAGTGGGGGGTATGGAGAGGCAGAGGGAGAGAGAGAAGCAGGCTCCCTGCTGAGCCCAGTGCAGGGCTCCATCCTAGGACTTGAGCTGAAGGCAGATGCTTAACTGATTGAGCCACCCAGGCGCCCTACTTTTTATTTTTAACTATATTTAAGAAATATATGTTAATCATTGCCCAAGATTACATACTGGCTTTTGGTGTTTTATAAAATAAGTTGGTTAAATAGTAGCATAATCCTTAAGGATTATTACAGAAAAGTCCCTTGTATTCCCTTTCTACCCGACATTTCTCTGTGAATAGTGTCTTAGAATTATATATCTGTTGGCAGGGATTCATAATCTAAAAAGAAATGTGCTTTGGATAGTGTTCAGATTTGTATTTTAATTCTCACAAGAAATGAAATTAAAAATAAACTTATTTCTAAATCTCTGGCCTCTGAGTCCATGATAATTTATCTATACTGCTTCTTCTGAGAAGAAAGTATGACCATTGTCATTTCTATGTTGCACTGCTCAAGGCATTTCCTTCCTCTTTGTCTTCACTCAGATTATCTATTGCTGGTCACCCCCAAATTTATTGGCTTAAAACTGATTTGTTATTAATATTTCTCTTTGTGGGTTGACTGGAGTGATTCTTGTTCCTGTTTTGTCATGAGGCCGGAGTCATCTGAGTGTTCAAGATGGCCATACACATGGCTGGCAGCTGATGTTGGTCTCTGCTGGGCCTCATCTACACTTTTAACCAGATCACCTCCTTCTCCATGTGCAGAAGTCTATGGAAAGTTATTTACTCTTTGTGACTCTTACTTTTGAGTTCATATCTAAGTGGTGGTGATAGGCTTGGGGTCACTCTTTGTTACCATGACCAACACTTAGGAAGGAAGCTTGCTGCTGAGTAGGAAAGACACACTGGAACCCACATGTGCCGTGGCAACTTGCTTCTAACCAGTGTTAATATCCGGAGAGTAATGGCTATTGTTTCACTTCTGCCTATCAAATCTCAAGCAATGTCACTCAGCCAACTCTAAGCTGAAACCATATGGAGTTAGGGATTCTGGGAAACGTTGTTCCCAATGTAAACAAATTGACAAAAGAACAATCCAGCACATTTCACTCCTTGTCAACTTAGTATCTATCTGCAGCTCATTTTGTCATATTTAAGTTTCAAATATAGACAGTAAAAACATGCTTCTGGCTAATATGCCTCTGTTTCTAATATGCTTTCTCCCCATAGAGGATTTAAAATAGACGATTTACATTTGTTATATTTATGATTGATGTTTATTCCTTCCCCAATGCTGAGCCTCTAAAAATGACCTCCTCCTAAACTTTTCTTCTAGAAATAATAATAACTATAAAGAACTTGGATATAGAGAGAAATTGTCCATAACCCCACTATTAAAACTGCACAGCTTTGTAAATTTGGTATATCCTTTTCTCATAATTTTACAGTGTAATATATTATTATATCTCATGAATTAATAATAGGCACTCATTTTTAATTTACCATTCAATTTGCTACTAGGTTATCACTATGCTTTCAGGTGATGCTATAGCCTTCATAATAATAGCTGCATAATATTCTACTCAGTGATTGTGGCATCAGTTAATTTGTTCCCAATCTACTGATACATATTTAGATTGCTTATAGTTTTTGACAAGTACAAATACTCCTATGTGGTGAAGTATAATGCATTCTCTGACAGGTCCATGAAGATGAAACGCATGAAGTTTGCACAATATACTTGTAAGTTATAAGGGAAGTCTCATTCCCCATAACTAAAAAAATGTATAAAATCTATAATTATACTTCTTTAAGACAATATGTTTTTGACAGTTATTCACAGAAAGCTTTTGTTCTTTTATTTGCAGTAGTGCATTGTCAACTACTTAAATTTTAGTGACTGACAGAAGTTAAAAATATCCTGGGCAGCCCGGTGGCCCAGAGGTTTAGCACCACCTTCGGTCCTGAGTGTGATCCTGGAGATCGAGAATCGAGTCCCAAGTCTGGCTCCCTACGTGGAGCCTGCTTCTCCCTCTGACTGTGTCCCTGTCTCTCTCTGTGTGTGTGTCTCTCATGAATGAATAAATAAAATCTTAAAAAAAAAAAAGAAAAAATTTCCTGATTTCTTCCCTTTTTGCAATTTTATTATATTTGTGGAAACTTCTTTATATCAGTAATTTAATGTTTGCCTTTTCTACTAATTTTTATGTTATTTATAAAATAAATATAACATTCAGTAATATATCAAAACAATTGCACAAACATTGCTGAAGAGAAAAAATGATGGTGACATTGCCAAATATGAATGTTTCCATGGGGGTAACTATAGTTTAAATATGTTCACTCTTCAGCTAATGCAGATATAAGAAAAAAAAATCGAGGTAAGAAAGTGATGTGAGGCTACTGTCATATAATGAATATAGAAGTCTTACAAAGATTGGAAATATGAAAAATTGTTTGTTTTCCTAGAATATGCCAATGACTTTTTATGCTTGTCACTTTTACCATATTGTGAAACTTTTGAAGATAAACAAGTGGGTTAAATAATATGAACATTTTATGACTTGATAAATGGGAATATGGGGGTGGGGCACATAAATTAGACAGTGTTTATATAGATGAGAAATGTGTTCTGGAAAATGTGATATATGAAATGAATTCTGGAATGAAAAACTATGTAAAAGTAATGGAGATAAAGAATGAATTATTCAAGGCACTTTGGGAGGCAGAAACCACATGATAAGGTTGGGGAATTTTTAGTAAGTGGCTCAGTATGGCTGGAATGAAGGTTGAATATGATCCAGGAATGGGTGGGTAGAAGTCTGAGTCAACAGAATAGCTAGAAGAAAAATCATGAGAGATCACATGTACTAAACTAATAGTTGATCTTAATCCCGAAAGCATTGGCAGGTTCTTCATGAAGGCATGAGGTCCACATGGCCAGATTTATTTTCAGAAAGTTGTTTTTTGTTTTGTTTTCTGTTTTTGTCTTTTCCAGCTATGAGCAGCAGAACTTGAGAAACCAAAGAGAGACCAATTAGGAAAATATTATTATAACTGAGGAAGATAAAATGAAGGAATGAAGGAGGCAGTGACAGCAGGGATTGAGAAGAGGGGAAGGTGTTAGACAATATTACAGAGGTTAAATCTACCAGAACTGTGCCTTTGTGTTTGGATGTGGGGAATGAATAATGAGTAGGAAGAATGTAAGATGACTTCTAGACCTTTTCTGTGGGCATCTGAGTTCGTAGCGATGTCTCTCTTCATAAGAAAGAATAAAGGTGAAAAGCAATTTTCGGGGATCCCTGGGTGGCTCAGCGGTTTGGCGCCTGCCTTTGGCCCAGAGCGTGATCCTGGAGTCCCTGGATTGAGTCCCACGTCGGGCTCCCGGCATGGAGCCTGCTTCTCCCTCCTCCTGTGTCTCTGCCTCTCTCTCTCTCTGTCTATCATGAATAAATAAATAAATCTTTAAAAAAAGAAGCAATTTTACTGGCATATATGGTAAGTTCAGTTTCACTCTATAGCCTACGACACATCTTTATGATATTTAAGGAGAAGTATTCAGTAGATAGTTGGAGATATGAATGTATGTAGGGAGTTGGAGAAAAAAACTTGGATAGTTGTAGTAATAAGGAAATTAAACTTGAATATTTGAATGAGATAATTCATGGATAGAATGTAGAGGAAGAAGAGCAGAGGGCCTAGGATGGAACCTTAGGACAGTATAGACATTGTGTAGTCATAGAAAGAATAGAATATAACAAAGAAGGCAGAGAAAAAGTATGGGGAATTATATTTAATTATTTTATACATAGTATGTGAAAAGATCTTCTAGTTCATGAGTCAAATAATCTGTGCTCTTGTGCTTTTTCTAGGCATGTGGCTTTGGCTATCCCACTTAATATGGCTGAATTTTAATTTTATACTATGCAAGATGAGGCTGTGGCTTGGCTTATCGGTTTATATCAGATAAGATGATATATGTGAAAGTACCTTGGGAACACTTCAAAGCACCATGTAAGTGTAAAATGTCATTATTATTTTCTAGACAATGACTACTTTTGTCCTTTCTTTCTTCCCTCCTGCTGATGAAATGTTAAATGGGCTTGTAATTTCAGCCTTCCATTATTATATTGTTATCTTGCATTGAAAGAAAAATTACTAGAAAACTTACAGGACTGCCAAATGGTCTAGGCCAAGAACTTCTAAGATATGAAAGAGAGGACACACCGCATTTTTTAAAACTGACTTTGATGCACACTTTAGTTCAGGCGGACATTGGGTTAATACTAAGAAAATCAATTTTTGAAAATTTGGTTATGTGCTTGGCATCACTATAAAAGCAATTGGAAGGAAATGGAGTTTCTAATTCAAAAATGGATGGCTGAGTATAAATACAGTCTTAAATACAGTCCCAGTGGCAGGGATGCCTGCAGGCAAATTTAAACAGTCAGTGGAATTTGTTTTACTACCTGCTTCCAGTTTTTTGTTTTTTGTGTGTGTTTTTTTTTTTTTTTTTTACAGATTTTCCTCCTATTTCAGACCTGTCTATTGCATTTCCCCTGCTTACTTCCATTCTGAAGAATTTTTCTGAATCTGGGGAATATAATATCATGCACTTATTCATTTTTAAATATTAAGATAGGAAGATATTATTTCTTAAAGGCAGTGTTTCTCAAAGAATGTCTAGTGAATTACCCAGATGAACAGACTCAGGTGATTTGGACCACTACCCTACTCCTATCAGAGAAGCACTGTTCTAAGAGCATCTGTCTCTTTAAACAGGAACGCAAGAATAATTTGATGTTTTGCAAAGTAAATGAATGAAACATTATTATAGTGTGATGGAAATAATGCTTAGAATAAAAGAAAAACCTGATTTTTTTTTCCTCATTAACTAGATGTGCAGTGTTCTTGCCATGTCACTTAATCTCTTTGAAATTCCATTTGTCAATTGTTACAATGGATACAATAAAATAATAAAACCAGTAATCAAAAAGAACCTCACTCACAGAGTAGTTGGAGCATCAAGAGAGAGCAAAAAAGATTGTTGGTGAGAGTAATTTTATAAGTCTGAAATAATATCCTATAGTCATTTTTATTTTAGCTAACAAGGGAATATCTTGAGGGGGATGTCTTTTAATATGCTTTATATTAAATTATATATTTTACTAATACTCAGAAAGCCTGACTTACAGATAGCTGCAATATATAAATGCAAATACAATATATTAATTACACATAGCTGAAACTATAGATTTAGGTTTTTATTATTATGGATGTATTTCAAGAAAAAGCTTAATATTATATCAGAAATCTGGGGTTGGTGCTTAGTAAGTATTTATTGGATGGGTGAATGCATTTGGAATAGATTTATTTTATATTGCTAGCACAGAGCTATTCTTTTCTATTATATTTTCCCAAAAATTCCTCATAAGGACAGAAAATATGAAAACTTTGTTAATAACTTATTGATGTAGCATCATGCAGGAGTATTAATATAAGTATGACAGCATATCAATAGTAAAATGATGAATGCAAAGAAATTCTGCCCTGAGGTCCATGCAAGCATCCACTTGAGCTTTATTCTTATGACTTAAAGGGTCATTACCTATCAATTCAATTATAATTTTATCTCAATGAAATGAGCATATGTCTGTCAATAACATAGTTTATTAATTCTTTTAAACAAACCTATAATGTACTTAAGGGATCATATCTATAACCATTGCACTCCTAAGGGAACAGTTACCCTTCACTCCTGTGCTTGACGTTTTATTTAAATGCTTTCTGAAGTTACGTGTAACGGTTACTAAATATGCTTTTGCATTAAGGAGTGCATTTTTCTGATGTTTGGTTTATAGCGAGTATTAAATATTAGCTAGTCTTTCAGTGTTTAGCTGAAATGATCTGCCAATGAATATTAGTAAATATTATGGAATTCTTTTGTTCCTAATTTCCTCCTTCTTTCCCTTTTTTCCTTCCACCCACATGCCCATCCTTCACTCCTATCATAACTGTCATACATTGGCTGTCTTCTTTGTACAACAGAATGTATTATGTAAAAAAAGAAAAAGAGAGAGAGAGAGAGAGAGAGAGAGAGTGACTGAAAATGAGTGGTTTTCAGCTGAGGCTGATTTTGCCTCCCAGGGGACATTTGGCATTATCTGGGGACATTTTTGCTTGTCACAACTGGGGTAGCATTAATGGCATCCACTGGGGAGAGTAGGGATACTGTTAAACATCCCACAATAAAAAGAGTGGTTACTTATAACAAAGAATTAACTGTTCCAAAATCTCAGTAGTGCTGAGGTGGACAAAGCCTATCTTAAATCACTTCCAGACTTACCACATACTCAGTGTTGGCATCTTTTCTACAGCATCCCTTCCAGGTGCTTTCTGCCTGATTCCTTACAACTTGTGTTGAGGAATTGAAGATGATAATTATGGACCATATCCCTCCATATGTAGAAAGTACTGGAGTCTGTATTACTGCCTATAGGTTTCTATTTCCCACATGGTCATTTCATCATCCTATGACAGAACATTGTTTATTAACCACACTACCATGGCCACACTTTGGGTTTTAAATGAAGACAAACAGGAGTATCTTAAATTTCTTTTCAGTAGGATAATCTTATTAGAGGAGTGAGATGTCTGGCTTTACTATTTTTTACTGTTTTTTTTTTTTTAATTGTTTGAGAAGTACTGTGGATAGTGGCTGAGAGCACAAAACTGGAATCCATACTTTCTGGTTTGAAAACTGGCTCTGATGCTTATTTGCTGTGTGAAGCTAGGCAAGTATATTAACTTCTTAGTAAAATGGGGATTTTACATGGGATTATGTACTTTGATGTTAGAATTACTACAATGTTTCACCAATATAAGGATGTTCTTGATTTAAAGCTGCAGCACTATTTCATATACCATCAAGAAAGAGAAAATGCTGCCAATTAAATTATTATACACCATCATGTGTAAGGCATATGCCAATTTCAGAGGTTGTTCAAATATGGGAAAAATGTGCATCTTAGGGCCAATGAAATACACTATACCTACAATAGACTGCATGAAATACAGTCTATGCAGAGTGTTTAGTATCATGTCTGATATTGAGTGTGCTCTAAATATCCCTTAGCACTTAAGCTGATATATGTATAATAAACATCTAGAACGAAAACAGGCCAGACTGCTCAGAAAGCATCCCAGTACTGCTTATAGTCTTCTTCAGGAAGATGACTTTTAGTCCTTCCTTCCTTCCTTTCTTTTTTTTTTTCTGACAATATTTCTATTCATACTGTTCTAAAGAATCCTTAATGACTTGATAAAGAATACTAGATTAAAAAAACCCATTGAAAAAAAGTAAGTGCACCCAACTAACTGCAAGCATCTCATAGGATGAGGAATTTGGAGCTGGAAGGTCTTTCTCTACTTCTCTATCTGATTTGATTCCATGTTCTGGGTCACAGCCCAATATATTTTCTTGACTGCCCTGAGTAATTCTCTTGGGCTTTCATACTATTCTCTGTGAACATTTCTTTATGTTTCCCTTTTTATACTGTGTCTTAGTTTTCCTATGTATGCCTTCTCAATTTTAATACTAATATCTAGAGGACAGGGGTCAGGTGTTGATATATACCTAATATCTGGCACAGTTTCAGATAAAGACAATATATGAGTTTATAGTTTACAACTTGTTAGCCTCTTTTATACCATAAGATGTAGAATGCCTAGATGTGCTAGGACTAGCAACTAGACTAAGTCAGTCGGTGACTTAGTTGCTACAGAACTTATATAAGGCCAGAGTTCAGTGTGTCACATTGGAGCATTAAAAGCATCCCTGTTCAAAAAGAGTAAGAATTTTTTTAAAAAGTTTTTTATTGGAGTTCAATTTGCCAACATATAGCATAACACCCAGTGCTCATCCTGTCAAGTGCCCCCCTCAGTGCCCAGTCACCGCAGACCCCCGCCCACCTCCTTTTCCACTACCCCTTGTTGGTTTCCCAGAGTTAGGTGTCATGTTTTGGCACCCTCTCTGATATTTCCCAGTCATTTTCTCTCCTTTCCTCTTTATTCCCTTTCACTATTTTTTATAATCCCAAATGAATGAGACCATATAATGTTTGTCCTTCTCTGACTGACTTATTTCACTCAGCATAATACCCTCCAGTTCCATCCATGTTGAAGCAAATGGTGGGTATTTGTCGTTTCTAGTGGCTGAAGAATATTCCATTGTATACATAGACCACATCTTCTTTATCCATTCATCTTTCTATGGACACCGAGGCTCCTTCCACAGTTTGGCTATTGTGGACCTTGCTGTTATAAACATTGGGGTCCAGGTGTCCTGGCATTTCACTGCATCTGTATCTTTGGGGTAAATCCCCAGCAGTGCAATTTCTGGGTCGTAGGGCAGTTCTATTTTTAACTCTTTGAGGAACCTCCACACAATTTTCCAGAGTGGCTGCACCAGTTCACATTCCCACCAACAGTGCAGGAGGGTTCTTCTTTCTCCACATCCTCTCCAACATTTGTTGTTTCCTGTCTGGTTAATTTTCCCCATTCCCACTGGTGTGAAGTGGTATCTCATTGTGGTTTTGATTTGTATTTCCTTGATGGCCAGTGATGTGGAGCATTTTCTCATGTGCTTCTTGGCCATGTCTATATCTTCCTCTGTGAAATTCTGCTCATGTCTTTTGCCCGTTTCATGGTTGGATTGTTTCTTTGCTGTTGAGTTTAATAAGTTCTTATAGATCTTGGATACCAGTCCTTTATCTGATATGTCAGATATATTTGGAAATATCTTCTCCCATTCTGTAGGTTGTCTTTTAGTCTTGTTGACTGTTTCTTTTGCTGTGCAGAAGCTTTTTATCTTGACTAAGTCCCAATAATTCATTTTTGCTTTTGTTTCCCTTGCCGTCATAGATGTATCTTGCAAGAAGTTGCTGTGGCCAAGTTCAAAAAGGGTGTTGCCTGTGTTCTCCTCTAGGATTTTGATGGATTCTTGTCTCACATTTAGATCTTTCATCCATTTTGAGTTTATCTTTGTGTCTGTTGTAAGAGAATGGTCTAGTTTCATTCTTCTGCACGTGGCTGTCCAATTTTCCCAGCATTCAAATTGGCAAAGAAGTCAAACTCTCCTCTTTGCTGATGACATGATACTCTACATAGAAAACCCAAAAGCCTCCACCCCAAGATTGCTAGAACTCATACAGCAATTCGGCAGAGTGGCAGGATACAAAATCAATGCCCAGAAAGCAGTGGCGTTTCTATGCACTAACAATGAGACTGAAGAAAGAGAAATTAAGGAGTCAATCCCATTTACAATTGTACCCAAAAGCATAAGATACCTAGGAACAAACCAACCTAACCAAAGAGGTAAAGGATCTATACCCTAAAAACTACATAACACTTCTGAAAGAAATTGAAGAAGACACAAAGAGATGGAAAAATATTCCATGCTCATGGATTGGAAGAATTAATATTGTGAAAATGTCAATGCTACCCAGGAAATTTACACATTTAATGCAATCCCTATCAAAATATCATGGACTTTCTTCAGAGAGTTGGAACAAATCATCTTAAGATTTGTGTGGAATCAGAAAAGACCCCGAATAGCCAGGGGAATATTAAAAAAGAAAACCATAGCTGGGGCATCACAATGCCAGATTTCAGGCTGTACTACAAAGCTGTGGTCATCAAGACAGTGTGGTACTGGCACAAAAACAGACACATAGATCAATGGAACAGAATAGACAATCCAGAAATGGGTCCTCAGCTCTATGGTCAACTAATATTCTACAAAGCAGGAAAGACTATCCACTGAAAAAGGACAGTCTCTCCAATAAGAGAGTAAGAATTTTTGACAGTGCTCCCATTAGTCCCCTCTGAGGACACTGTAACATATGACCTCTTCCTTTGCTTGAATGTGGAGCTGGCTCTGGTTGTCCTTTCTCTTTCCCCTCCTACATCTTATTTTGACATGGCTGATGAAGCTGGAGCACGAAGGCAATTTTAGAAGCTGACGAGGTTTGACAGAGATAATGATCAGTCATGTAAGCCAAGCAGAGGTGCACTTAAGAGTCATGTCTGTGGAATATAAGATTATACCCAGAAGGCTGGGGCAAGTAAAGACAACAGCAAGAGCATAAGAAAACAAGTAGGATTTAGTTTTCCAATGATCAAGCCCAGAAGGAAGAGCTATGCATTCCAAGAACAAAATGTTCAACCAAAGGGTTTGAAAACAAAACAAACTCAACTAGTTCTGGGATTTCGGGAATGCGAGAATATACTCCTAAAATGGAGCTCAGGTCATGATATGTAAACTCTGGTCTGGAGAGGTGAGAGTAATGTCCTCAGCCACCTAAGTCTTATCAGATGTGCTATTCGTTCACATCAGGTTACATACCAAGGAATAGCAAATGGCAGGTTGCTTGTTGTCATGTAGCTTATTAAACCCAATATACTATCAAACATAATCTGGGAATATAGTTCAGGGTTTCAGTATTTTTCTGTTTCTGCCAGTAGTTTTCAGAAATGTGGTCCTCTACCCAGAAATAGTAGTGAGAACACCAAAATGTAACCATAGCACGAGAAAAGATTTTACTGTGCTAGTTACTGAATTTTAACAAAGGGCTCAGTAGTTTTACATCCCAATTTATCTCCCTTTCTGAGAAGACACTTACTTTAATACCTCTTGATCCTAGTTTTTATTTAGGCAGATGGTTGGGACATTAAGATACTATATCAACAACAGGTGCATACTTTTCCCTGGACTTCATAGTGGGGTGGCTGCTGTCTCAAGAAATCACTAATGGAATTTAAAGTCTCTCACTTCCAGGTTATAGATTTGAAAAATGCTGCCTTTGTGGTATTCAGAAATAATTACTATCTGAAATGTGTCATCATCATGAACTTAGTCCAGACATTTCATTGAGTACTATAAGTAGCAATGGTAAGTGATTTCATTTAAAAGTTTCCACATTGAATCACTATTCTGGGTGATGTGTCTAGTTGCCCTTAGACAGAAGCAGTGTCATTTTGACTGAGGTTGACCAAATTCCTTGGAGGTCTGTGTCATCTCCACACACAATTCTTTTGAGACACCTTCAGTAGTAGTTTTCCAACTACTTGGAATTAGTTTACTTTTAGGTATGTCTCTCAAATGTTATTTGATTCTTAGTAACACCTTAATTGGAAAAAAAATAATAATTTGAAATACAGAAGAACTTAATTATGGATTATAACATTCTAAAAGGTAACTTGCTTAGAAAATAATATTAACATATTTTAGGAGTTGGGGAGAAATATAGCATATAGCCATTTCTTAGACTTCTTTTTAAAGATTATCTGAAGTTACTTGAGAGAGGACAGGTAAAGCTGATGTTTAATTATTTGGGGGCATCTTCCTTTGCAGAGTGAAGTTCATCTACTCCCACAATTTCTCACATACCTATTTTTAAAATATTTATTTTTAAATGAAAAAATACAAGAAAGATTAAAATAAACTTTCTGGTGGGCAGTTCTAGGAACTTTAATGTATAAATTTTTATTACCACCATCAGAGTAGAGATAGTTATCTCTATCTCTATCTCTAATCTGATTATCACAATCAGAGTAGAGATAGTTCCATAACCCTCAAAGCTTTCCTTGGCCTACCACTACAGTCACACCCTCTCCCCATCCCTAACCCCTGGCAATTTACTAATCTGTTTTATGTCACTCAGTTTTGTCTTTTTGTGAATTCCTTATGAATGAATTAATACATCACATAATCTTTTGAGAGTGGCTCCTTTTATTCAGCATAATGATCTTGAGATGGTACCCAAGTTGTGTGTACCAATAATTTGTTCCTTTTTCTTGCTGAGTAATTTCCACTGTATAAAAGTACCACAGTTTCTTTATCCATTCATTCACTGAAGAGCATTTGAATGATTTCTAGTGTTTTGGCATTTATGAATAGTGCTGCCATAAGCCATTCATATATAGAATTTTGTGTGAACATAAGTTTCAAATTCGTTAGGGAAAATACCTAGGAGTGGCATTGCTGTGTCATATGCTAGGTGTATGTTTACCTTTATAAGAGAGGCCCTGTCATTTTGCTTTGCCATCACTGCTTTGTATGTGAGTTCCAGTAGTTCTGCTCAACACTTGGTATTGTTTTAATTTTTGTTCTTCTGATAGGGTGTAGTAGTATCACATCATTTTTTAAATTTGTATTTTCCTAATGATTAATAATGTTGAACATCCATACATAGGCTTATTTGCTATCTGTATGTTTTCTTTGGTGAATTATCTATTCAAATATTTTGCCCAATTTTTAACTGGTTTGTTTGTTTTCTTTCTTTTGAGGGTTTTTGTTGTTGTTTTGTTTTGTTTTCTTACATCCCAGAGGTCTTTTACTCTTTTTACCTATCATGCCATGACCTCCTAGGGAACAGGTTCCAGAAGCTCAGGCTCCTTTCCATTGTTTTCCCAAAGTGTGTGTCTCTGGGTAGAGCAGGCTGGCACTTAAGTTGAACCTGTCTCTTTGGCTTCCTTCTTTTCTGATCACTTTTCCTTCACATGCTTCAGAAACTATCCCAACTCAGAGTATTTAGTATGCTTACTACATACATTAATTCTCTTGGCAAGAATCTTGCTCTTAACTCATTTGTTAAACTCATTGTATACAACAATGCCAACAACATGCTGGGTAACATAGGCATGGCAACATATGTACCTCTTTGAACAGTGAGCATTCTCTTGATGTCAGCAATATCACCTTTCTTGTAGATTTGCGTGTTATGTGACCAAAGGAGTAATTCTATGTCTCATAAAAGGCCTAGAGAACATATAGTAGGTGCCTCTCCTCTTTCCCTTTGTGTTGGTCGTTTTGACAAATTACTGGAGGATGGCAACTCTGGCCAAAATGAAGACCTTTCTGTTGAGTTTTGAAGTTCAGGATCCAAATAATTTGTAATTGGCTTTTGTCATTGCACACCCCCTTAAATGTATCTTTCATAGAGCATTCATTCATAGAGCAAGGTATATAATTTTGATGAAGGTCGGTTTATCAACTGTTTTCTTTTATAGATTATGCTTTTGATGTTGTATCTAAGAATTATTTGCTTCATCCCAGGTAACAACTATTTTCTTCTGAAAGTTTTATAGTTAATATTTTACATTTAAATCTATGAATCGTCTTGAGTTAGTTTTTGTGGAAGGCATGAAGGTTAGGTTGAGGACCATTTTATTACATATGGATGTATGTCTGAATTTCATTTGTTGTAAAGCCATCATATCTCCATTGAATTGCTTTTGCACTTTAGTCAGAATTAATTAGCATATTTGTGTCGGTCTATTTCTAAGCTTTCTATTCAGTTCCATTGACCTGTGTGCCTATCCCACCAATAACATCACAATGTTTTGATCACTGAAGATTTACAACAAATCTTAAAATTGCAACTCTTTTCCAGAACTGGTTTGGCTATCCTAGTGTCTTTGCCTTTCCATATATATTTTAGAATAAACATATCTATAAGTACAAGAAACAGTCCAGTTGGGACTTTGATTGGAATTATATTTAATCTATAGGTCACTTTGGGAAACACTGATATTTTAGTTATGTTGAATCTTGAAATCCATGAATATAGTATGTCTCCAAATATTTCAGTCTCCTTTGATTTTTTGTCACTATTTTTTAGTTTTTAGCATATAGATCTTATACATGTTTTTTAGGTTTGTACATAAATGTGTCATTTTTAGAGCTATTTAAAAAATACATGTGAAAATAAAAATCACAAAAATTTTATATATGTAATTTCAGTTTTCAGTTGTTTATTGCTAGTAAATAGAAGTGTAAATGGTTAATGCATGCTAAACCTTACTACCCAATTATTAGTGGTAGAATTTGGGATAGTCTGTGTAAATAATCATGTTGTTTGTAAACAGAAACAGTACTACTTGTCTTTTTCTTGTCTTATTTCACTGGCAGGGACTTCCACTACAGTGTTGAATACGTGAAATGAGAGTGAACCTCCTTGTCTTGTGTTCAATCTTGAGAAAAAGTATTCAGTCTTTTACTATTAAGTAGCATGGTTGTCTATAAGGTTTTGTGTATGCCCTTTATCAGGCTGAGCAAATTCTTTCTCTTTCTAGTTTGCTTCAAATTTGTAACGTGAATGGGTGTTTAATTTTGTCAAATGATTTTTCTGCATCAGTTAATATAATCCTGTGTCTCTTCTTCTTTAATATGGTGGATTATTTTGACTGTTTTTTGAATATTAAACTAATGTTTCATTCCTGCAATATACTCCAACTGGTCATGGTGTGATCTTTTTGTATATTTCTGGATTTGGCTTGCTACTATTTTATGGAGGATGTTTGCATATACGCTCATGAGGGATATTTGTCTATAGTTCTTTTTCTTTCTCTCTGTTTCTGTTTTTCCCTCCATACTGTTTTTGTCTCATTTTTGTATCAGAATAAATGCTGGCCTCATAAAATTAGTTGGGAAATGTTCTTTCCTTTTCCATTAACTTTAGGACATTGTATCAAATTGGCATTTTTTTTTCTTCTTCACATGTTTCATAGAGTTCTCCAGTGAAATCATCTGGGTCTGAAAAAAAAAATTTGGAAGGGTATAGTACAAATTTTATCTCTTTAATAGTTAGTGGAATTATTCATATTACCAATCTCATCTTGAGTAAGTTCTAGTAGTCTGTGGCATACCAAACACAAAGATGTTCATAGTAGAACTTTTTAACTATTCTTTTGATATCTGAACTCCTCATATTGGTAATTTTGTCTTAAATTCATTTCTTGCCACTCTTGTTAGAGGGTTGGTCATATTCTTGATATTTTCAGAAAATTAGCCTTTGTTTTCTTTATTTTCTTCTGATGTCCATTTCATTTTATTATTTGATTTCTTCTGCTTGCTTTAGATTTATTTTGCATTTATTTTTCCAATTTCTTAAGGATGATGCTTATTGATTTGAAATTGTTTTATTTATAGCATAAACATTTACTGAAATAAATTTCTCTCTAAGAACACCTTCAGCAGTATCATACAAATATTAATATGCTGTATTTTCATTTTTAATATATTTTATAATTTCCCTCAGAATCCTTGTGTTATTTAGCATTATGTTGTTTAAGTTCCAAGTATGTGAGAGATTTTTCTTTCTTTTTTTTTTGTTATTGATTTGTAGTATAATTCTGTTGTGGCCAGAAAACATACTTTGCATGATTTTAATTATTTCAAATTTCTTAAAGTTTTATTTTTAAATATTTCTTTGTTTGTTTGTTTGTTTGTTTGTTTCTTTCTTTCTTTCTATCATTGACACACAATGTTATGTTAGTTTTGAGTATACAACATAGTGATTTGACAAGTCTATATGTTATGCTATGTTCATCACAAGTGTAGCTATCATCTGTCACCATATAATGCTATTACATTATCATTGACTATATTGCCTATATTATACCTTTTATTCCCATGACATTCATTCCTTAACTGGAAGCCTGTATTTCCCAGTGACTTTCACCTTTTTGCCCATTCTCCCATACCCATTCTTTCTGGCAACCAGCAGTTCTTTGTTTTTGTAAGTCTGATTCTGTTTTTCCTTTGTTTGTTTATTCATTTGGTTGTTTTTAAATTTTTTTATATTCCATATATGAGTGAAATCATATATTTGTCTTTCTCAGTTTGACTTCTTTCAATTAGCATAATACCTTCTAGGTCCATCCACATTGTTACAAATCTCAAGATTTCATTATTTTTTTATGGCCAAGTAATATTCCATTATGTACATATAATATACATCTTCTTTGTACATTCGTCGATTGATGGACACTTAGTTTGCTTCCATAGCTTGGCTATTGCAAATAATGCTGCAATAAACACATGGTTTGGTTTATCTTATTCAGTGTTGAATACATGCTTAAAAGTATGTATTTTGCTGGTTTGGGATGAAATGCTCTATAAATGTCACTGTTGGTTGATGATGATGTTCAGTTCTATTTCATAGCTGATTTTCTGTCTACTTATCCCATCCATTATAGAGATGGGAGGAGAGTTGAAGTCTGAAAGTAGAATTGTGTATTTGTCTATATCTCCATTCAGATCAGGCAGTCTTTGAATCTATTTTGTTAGATATGTTACAGATAGAATTGTTATGTCTACTTGGTGAATTGACCCTTCTACCATTATGTAATGATAAATAATATACCTTGGAAATATTCTTTACTCTGAAGTTTAGCTTTTCTGATAGTAATAAAGTCATGCCAGATTTCTTTTGATTAGTGCTTGAATTAAATATCTCTTCCATCCTTTTACTTGTAACTTACCTATATCATTTCAGTTGAGGTGATATTCTTGTAAACAGGATACTGTTGGTTCATATTTTTTTTATCCATCCTGAGAATGTCTGTTGTTTAACTGGCACATTTGCAACATTTGCATTGAATGTAATTAGTGACATATTTAGATTTAGGCCTATCATTTAAAAACTTGTTTTCTGTTTGTTCTTCCTTTTATTTTTTTTTTTGTAAATTTATTTTTTATTGGTGTTCAATTTGCCAACATATAGAATAACACTCAGTGCTCATACCATCAAGTGCCCCCCTCAGTGCCTGTCACCCAGTCACCCCAACCCCTGCCCACTTGCCTTTCCCCCACCCCTAGTTCATTTCCCAGAGTTAGGGGTCTCTCGTGTTCTGTCTCCCTTTCTGATATTTCCCACTCATTTTTTCTCCTTTCCCCTTTTTTCCCCGTCACTATTTTTTTTATATTCCCCAAATGAATGAGACCATATAATGTTTGTCCTTCTCTGATTGACTTATTTCACTCAGCATAATACCCTCCAGTTCCATCCACGTCAAAGCAAATGGTCAACCAGGAAATGAAGGAAGAATTAAAAAGATTCATGGAAACTAATGAGAATGAAGATACAACCGTTCAAAATCTGGGATACAGCAAAAGCAGTCCTGAGGGGAAATACATCGCAATACAAGCAGCCATCCAAAAACTGGAAAGAATTCATATACAAAAGCTAACCTTACACCTAAAGGAGCTAGAGAAAAAACAGCAAATAGATCCTATACCCAGCAGAAGAAGACAGTTAATAAAGATTTGAGCAGAACTCAATGAAATCGAGACCAGAAGAACTGTGGAACAGATCAACAAAACCAGGAGTTGGTTCTTTGAAAGAATTAATAGATAGATAAACCATTAGCCAGCCTTATTAAAAAGAAGAGAGAGAAGACTCAAATTAATAAAATCATGAATGAGAAAGGAGAGATCACTATCAACACCAAGGAAATACAAACAATTTAAAAAACATATTATGAACAGCTATATGCCAATAAATTAGGCAATCTAGAAGAAATGGACGTGTTTCTGGAAAACCACAAACTACCAAAACTGGAACTGGAAGAAATAGAAAACCTGAACAGGCCAATAACTAGGGAGGAAATTGAAGCAGTCATCAAAAACCTCCCAAGACACAAAAGTCCAGGGCGAGATGGCTTCCCTGGGGAATTCTATCAAATATTTAAAGAAGAAACCATACCTATTCTACTAAAGCTGTTCTGAAACATAGAAAAAGGTGTTCTTCTTTTTTCCTTCAATTTTTCCCTTCCTGCCTTCTCATGGAATTTTTGAATATTTTTTGGGTATTTCATTTTAATTTATCAACTGTGCTTTTCTCTATATACCTTTGTATAGGTTTTCTACCAATAGTCTTAGATATCACAAAATACGTATTTAACTTCTCATAATCTGTTGAAAACCAGTGCTTTCTGCTTTATTCAGAAGATAGCACATTTAGCATCTGTTGCTGAAGTTGGATAATTCCTATTGTTTGTCTTCATCTTCATCATCCCTATCCTCCACTACCTCCATTCTGCTATTTAACTCATCTAGTGGTGAGGCTTTGTTTTTGTTTTTTTTGAGTTTATTATCATTTTTTTAAGATTTTATTTTTTTATTTATTCATGAAAGACAGAGAGAGAGAGAGAGAGAGGCAGAGACACAGGCAGAGGGAGAAGCAGGCTTCCTGCAGGGAGCCTGATGTGGGACTTGATCCTGGGACTCCAGAATCACACCCTGAGTCAAAGGCAGTTGCTCAATCACTGAGCCACCCAGGCGTCCCAAGTTTATTGCCATTTTTGTACTAAAATTTCTACTTGGTTTTTGCTTATATCTTATATTTCTTTGTTGAGAATTTCTATCTTTCTATTTAACTCAAGAGTGCTTGCTTTTACTTTTTCATGTATATACATATTTTATAAACACTATTTACTACATATTTTTAAAGCATGAGTCATTTGTATTCAGTGTGCCTATAATAATTTCTGATTTTGATTCAAATTGTTCAGTGCATCAGAAGTCACTCATAAGTAATTATCCTAAATTAGCCAGAAAAATATTTTGATTCCTGATTATTGACAAATCTTTTCATCTTAAGTGAACAAGTGGGCTGTCTAATGAAGATAGCCTCCTCTTCTCCCCAGTATCACTAGTGATAAAATTGACTGGAAAGGAGCAACCAGGGAGAAGTGCACCAGGCCCAAAGGGTCAAGGTTTGGAATGGGAGGAACACGTATTTGTAAGGTGGCCAACCCACAGATTAAGCTTCCGCTGCTCAGGTGTACAACTTGTCATTCAGGGGATGATTTCAGATGCCTCACTCTTGATGTTTGAGATAACAGGCAAAGCGACTTAATAGGCACTCCGCAGTGTACTAGTGTTAGTATAAGAGTGCTAAGTAATCAGTATCATATACATGAGGAAAACACCAAGAACATGAGACTTTTCTACACTGGTACTAGAGACAGGGAATTATTCATGCGATATTGGTAGGATAGCTATCATAGTATTTGCCCTTTTATCTGCTGTGTCCAGTAAATAGACCTGTTTTTGTTGGTTGTGCCTGCTTCTAATATGTGCCTAATTTGATTGAGGCAAGGGATGGGGAGGGGAGGCTTGAAATTGGCTGAAATTTTCAGCTCAATTGTCATTTTGTGTCATAATGGCAAGATGAGAATCTCAGCAGGACTAAGTTAGCAAGGTATTTGTGAGAATAAAACTGGAATATAGTAACTGCTGTGTTTTGTTGTGCCAGTCATCTCTTCTGCAAATTTCTGATCCTCTCACTCCATGTGTCTGTGGCTCAGCTGCTGTGGACTCTGACATCACACACATGGGATTTAACCATGTCTCACCTCACGCCATGTAGTTCTCACCTCTGCTTCAGAGCTTCCCTGTTTGCTGAACATGGGACGCTGCACGATTCTGAAAGTCACCACGAGTTAATGCCTGATGTAGCAAAAACTTTGATTGGTGGAAGCTACTTGCAAATGATTTCCCTCTTCCCTTTCTGTGTGCACTCAAAGAATGGTCCTGAGATGTAGTTTATATGGTTTCTTGGAAGGCTCGGGAAATCAAGTTATCAATTTCGTTTACTGGCAGTCACCTAATAACACAGTTTCTTACTAGCTCCATCTCCATTCCTACTTCACTCCCTTTGTGTCTCTTCTGCTCCCTGGTACTGTAGTCCCTAATCACACATTAGCACTTAAAGCTATGTCTAATGCTCTATTTTCTGGGGAACATTGGCCAAGACACATAATAACATTATTACTTAATTAAGAGGCCCATGTGAAATATAATAAAATATGAGATAAGCATTTCCAGTTAATATGGATATTAAATAATTATGTGTAGTTTACTGCAATGAAATTTGTTTGCTTCACTTTTCAAATTTAATTTTCACTTCCTCTTTGTACTGCTGCACACTCAGGGGGACTCTGAGCTTCAGCGTTTTAACAGGTGTGTGCTGGGGAATCTGAGCTCAGTAAATAGTTGTTAATTACTCTTGAGTTGTTTTAATATACACTTAAGCAATACATATATGGAGGTAAAACTGATTTTTATATCCCCTCAGAATTGCATAATAGATTACAAACAAGTTTATAATATCTTTGGGTCTTTAAAATAATCATGTGAGGTACAAAAGCAGGTTTATTTATCTCATATAGAAAAATATTTAGGATTCAGGGAGATAAAGAGACTTACCTTAGGTCGCAGACAACATAACCATCAGAACCGGAGTCAGGTTTACCAAAATTTGTTCTTTTCTCTTTGATCAGGTGTTTGTAGTCATTGGGTCTTGTAAATGGATATTTTGATTCATCTATCAAACATCTGTAATACAGTGTGATCTTTCAGTTGATGTTAATTGTTAAAAAGCCTTCTAGTTTAGGGGTACCTGAGTGGCTCAGTTAGTTAAGTGTCTGCCTCTCGATTTTGGTTCAGGTCATGATCACAGGGTTGTGAGATCTAGCGCAGTTCAGGCTCTGCACTGAGACTGCTTAGGATTCTCTCTCACTTCCCTCTGTCTCTCCCCACCCCTCCCTGCCTCTCTGCACCCCTACTAGCATGTGCCCTTTCTTGCTCTTTCTCTCTCTCAAAAACAACAACAAAACCACAAAGTCTTCTAGTTTATATAATGCAATAGAAAATATATATTAGACAATGTGAACTTGAAATAAATAATCAATTCTATAAAAGAAGCAAGACGCATTTCACCTAGACTTTCATCTTGACATATCCTATGCCCTTTTATAAATGGTTATTATCCTAAATATGTTTCATTTGTTTATTTTAAAAAGTACATTTTCAAAGCTCTTTGCTTCTCTCTTCTGATCTTTGCACATCCTCATTAAAGCTCTTGTTGGAAGAAAATGTGAGATTGGCAATTTTTTGTAAATAACAGGAGAGGCTTCTGTTCTGTTTACTGAGCCTAGTCTTATACTACTACAGGGAATTTATATCTGTAGCACAAATAAGTACCAATGAGATCTATAAGAATAAATAATATATGAAAATATGCATCGTGTTATAAATATCTATATAGGTTATTTTTATATATCTGAACTAATCTTAGCACCATAAGAGTAAAATATAAAATATTTGAAAGATTTTTGACAATCAAGCTAAGTTAAATGAAGTACAGTATTCTTTACATTTATTTCTCTTTTTGATAGTTGGTGTCTGCTTTTCACCATGAGATTTTTCAAATGATGGTGGAGGCATAAAATGTGTAATAATTAGTTACTGCTTAGATATCAACAAATCCTACTTCAGTACTTTCTGTATGTACAATAAAGGAGAAACCGAAATATTTTTTTCTGTGTGTCAACATTCTACTCCTCGTACTTCATTAAATCAAGATGATATAAATCCCTGTAGACCGAAGTACAAATTTTAGAGCTGTATTGATTTAACCTTCCCTTTGTAAATATTTCATAGTTCTATAATGTGCAAATGTAGTCACACACAGAACAAAGGATTGTACTTTTCTGTTAGTATGCAGAAGGGATAACTGACAGCTTTTATTATAGTATTTAGAAAAGAACACATGAAAATGTGTAAGAATATTTTGTCATTATTATGGATGTCAAGAAAAATTGATGAAACATTGTTTTTAACGCAAGATTTTTGTAGCGAATCCTTTAAATGGGCCATTTTCAAATATAAATCCATTTGTCTTTCACAATTTAAAATTTTTTCTCTCACTATTTTAAAAAAATTACTTATTGGTTCTTTTCAGATAAGGGGCTTTTATCATTATTGTTGGTTGTGGTGGTCTTTTCTCTCTGTCTTTCATTGACAGTGTGAAGAAACTCAGGATTTAAATATGTGATATTCTGGTAACTTCCATAGAAGCACACGGTAAAGTCGTGGGGGTATAAGGATAAATATTTCATTGAAGCATCCATCAAGGAGAAGTAACCTTTCTCATCTAAGGGTTGGAAGTGAGGCTGTAAAAAATGACAACTATATTATACTACTGTTTAATGTTTTTTTTTTTCTTTTTAAGCCTTGTATAAAAATAAAGCTATAGTCAACCTAGAAGATTTTTGTGAATGCTGATATATCAAGACATAACAAAAATAGTTTTCTGCTGCCATAGAAATGACATCAGAAAGAGGATGATTATTTGTTATTTCAGTACTTGCTTTGCTAAGGAGGCAGAGAAAATGACTCTTTGAGTGAATGATTAGGGCTAGTATCGTGAGATATTCACCTGACCTACTTTTGTTAAAGAAAAAGTTTGATGATTACATGTACACACACACATATACACACACACATACTTTAGAATAAGAATTTATAGACTTATAAACTGGCAACTTAGTGCACTGAAACCAAAATTCAGTGTATACCAAGGCAGACTACATTTGGAATTTAAAGAATGCAGGAATGTGGTTCACCTATAAAGACAGTTTCTGCATACAAGGGCCTGGCCTTTCACTAGAGGGCAAACTTTAATCAGTACAGATAGACTTTTTAGTATTTATTCTATGCTGAATATTTTTTACAAAATTTTCCCATGAAAGTATAATAATACAGATACATAAAAGGAAGAGTAATTATATTCGATTTCTTGTACTCATTCTTTAGGACCAGCTCACCCATTTTTATTACTGTATCAGTGAGTTGTGTTTATGTATTGTGTTGTGTGTGTGTGTGTGTGTGTTCATGTGTGTGTGTATCATATTGCACCATGTAATCTCACTTAAAGTGCGTTTTATTATCTTGGAGACAATTTAGACTTTACTGATTTTAACATTTCTGATTATTCCCTCATAGTGCTTTCTGTAGAAAATGTCTAGATTTCCCATCACACATTCAAATTAAAGTACTGGAAAGTATGGCTTACTTACATTACAGATGTCCCTTCAAACCTGCCCTTTTATCACTGAATATATATGTAGGGGAAATGACATTATTTAGGAATCATAGCCACTGTGTGTTCTCAAAGTCTACTTTTTCTTATTTTCAAGCTCCTTCCCACATACATATTTCCAAGTCAAGCCTTACCTATCTGTTCTCCCAATCTATTGTAGTAATTGGAAGATGGTTACTTATTTCATTTAAAAAGAATGTATGGATCACTTGCAAGGTGCTAGATATGTCCCTTCAGTGTAAGTTGGGGTGTAGAAAGATCTGTATCTTGAGGACAATCTCCTTTACTTATCTGCCCCTCCGTAGGTTTTTTTTTTTTTAAGCATTTTTTTATGTCATTTATTTATTCATGAGACACACACACACACAGAGAGAGAGAGAGAGAGAGAGAGAGAGAGAGAGAGGTAGAGACACAGGCAGAGGGAGAAACAGGTCCATGCAGGGTTCCTGACATGGGACTTGATTCCGGGTCTCCAGGACCACCACCTGGGCAGAAGTCAATGCTAAACCACTGAGCCACCTGGCCTGCCCCCCTCCTTAGGTTTTAAAAAGAGCCAGGTATGATTACACCTTCTTAGAAGGTGTAAATTATTTTTACTGGGGGTATAAAAATAAACATTTCATTATAAGATCTAATCAAGGAAGAAGCAACCTTTCTCATCTAAGTGTTGGGGGTTCTTTTTTTCCTTTGGGCGATTCCCCCCAACTCCCACACAATGGGGTCCTTGTTGCTGTGTGACCCATGGCATTACCTCTGCCCTTTCCAGCTTTGGCAAGTGACATTTTTTTTCTGAAACTGAGTTTTGGGCTCCTTTTTGTTCTGGTCTGAATTCCTGGTTGCTTCTGTCTTTGGATGGTCTATATAGTCTTAAAAAAAAGCTTTTTAGTTAGCTAAAAATCACATCCCAAGCATTCATGAGTGAACTATGACATAAATAGAAAATCACTAATGCTAATACTATGATAGGCTAAATCTCCTGACTGAGAGGATGAAAAGGGGGTGTAATCAGAGTGACTTCTGTATTATACAACCCTAGATTATGGTCTTTTTAGTGACTCTAGGCTAGGTTGTTTTAATTGGCCAAAAACTAAGCTCTGCTTTCGTGGAGCAGGGAATTACTCTTACTGGTATAGTTTCAACTGTCTTACCACATTCTCTCTTCCCTTAATGCTACAGAAACCAGGATTAGGATTAGCTACTAGAGATAGCCCTCACAACGAAAGGTTTCTCTTGAGAAAACTGGTACATAATTATTACTAGAAGCACATAAGAGGCACAAGAGCATATTGGCAATGACCAGACTATGCACTCTGTCAGATACAGGTTCAAATCCTATTTCTGCCATTTCTTAGAAACTATCATCTTAGTCCAGTTATTTAACTTCCCTAAAGTTCAGTATGCTTATCTTTAAGTACATAATCATAGTTCATTAAAATTTCATAGCATGTGTGATAGTGTCTACATGTAATAGGCACTCAGTAAATAGTGAGTCATAGAAATACATGTTGTATAGTAATTAGCAAGCATGCTTATATAAAACAAACTCATTGGAAGGATAATCCCTACCTCTACTACATGTACTAGCAAACTTAGTTGCTTTTTATCTCTTTGTCTCCTCTTTAGACCTGTGCTATCCACAGAAAAAGATGATTTTTTTAGTCATATTTTTATCCCAGGGCCTAGGAGAATCCATGGGACATAATAAACCTTCTTTAATATTCTTAAAACTAGGCTTAGAGAGGCTCAGTGGTTTCCTCAGGGTCCCTCAGCATGAAAGTTGCCAATCAGTATGGGACCCATGCAAATCATGTCCAATGGGATTCCACTCTAATCTTCCAGTGGTGCAAGTCTAGTAGCA
Organism: Vulpes lagopus; assembly: GCF_018345385.1. NCBI lineage: Eukaryota > Metazoa > Chordata > Mammalia > Carnivora > Canidae > Vulpes > Vulpes lagopus. The sequence goes on from NC_054825.1 coordinate 135,104,416, forward strand.
AGATTACATCCAGTAGTGGTCCAGAACTTTCAATATATCAAACAACAAATGTATTGGGTATGGTTTAATCTTAACTAAAAGTTGCTTTCCTTCTAGCTCTATATGTCTAATTAAACACACGAGGTCTTAATATGTAAGAAGATAAGGGCAAAAGGCAAGAAAGGATATAGAGTCTGTAGTGTGTTCATAGAGCAATTCCTTCTTTAGAGAGAAAACTCCAGCTGCAGTGGCATTCAGCCTAAACCTTAGATAGATGAACTTTTCATAGTTCATTTATCTGGCTCATGGTTGAACATTTCTAAGGCATAATTACTGAGAACACTCTCTGTGCTTTGGCTACAACAGGGATGATGTTCACAAGTCTTTCATTTATGTGGTTTGAGGTCAGAATGAAGTTTATAATTTTAATTTTGATGTTTCTTATCTCCAGACAGATCCTTTCTATTAGCTGGTGGTATACACTCTGCCTTAGTGAAACATAGATGTTGAATGACTCACTTTCATGCCAGAGAATGTCTTCTGTGTTTTTAAATGAAATGTCATAAATAATGATTAACAGCTTTTTTGTTTTTTTTTTTTTCCTAGCGGATAATGAAAGCCAGACTTTTCGTAACTTGAGATTCTTAAAAACCACAACATTCCTTGATGAATCTATTTCACGAACTCCCCAATTAGCATAAAGGCATTAAGAAATTGAGAGAATATATTGTGGTTCAAACTGAGAAAAGCGAAAGCATAAAATTAGGGTCAAATCCAAAGTAGATACACAGATTCTTAACTGCTTTGAAAGACATACAAACTATTGTTAGCTGTCAGAACAATGGATGTGTTTAACATGAGGTGTCTGTGCAACTCAGGAAAGACCAATAAAGAATTCAAAAATTATAATTTTGTCAAATAATGGCAGATAGGTTTTCACTTGTAGATCAACTCAGAATGAAAAATACCCAGCTGTATTTTTTTTTTTTTTTAAGACTTTAGAGCTGCTTCTATCTCAGTTGGGAAGAGTAGCCTAGGTGAGCATAGTGCTTCTACAGTGACTGCAAAAAGGAGGAGTGACAGCATACTTAGCACCACTAGCAACAGACCTGGGCAAAGCTTCAAGTTAGTCCTGGAGAGAATGTGAATCCTTTTCATTACTTCTAGAACTTACCTAATGTATTCTGGATGTCTCTTTAGCAACTTCCAGATAATTATCTTCCTTTTCATACTGAATCTGAGGCAGATATCTACAATATGTCAACTGAATGGGGAAAATATTATTGGTACTATATGTTCTTGAGTTGCCATGTCTTCCAGAACTTGCTGACAGCGGGAGCAAACTTGGATTTCTGTATCCCTCTCAAGAGACTCCTTTAGCATGAGATGAAACATACTGCTCTTTGTGCATTTGGGCATCTCCCAGTGAAGTACCAGACGTAAATATTACAAGGCCATTAATCAGAGTCTCTGTTTTAGGGGATCACTGGCCTTGAGCTACCATAAAGAAATGTTTTTTTCTTTGGCATAATTTCTCTCAGGTCATGTTTACTATGGTTTAAATCAGTAAGGCCCCTGCTCTTACCTTTCACTGTTCTGTTGTGGCCACTGTCTGTGGCTTTCTGTTTAATAATTGTGTATAGTGACTTCAGGCAGATCTTTCCAGAATTTGCTCCCAAACATCAAGACTGAGATTCCAATACAAGGCACAGCTCTGAAACTCACTTACTTGGAAGGTTGGCTCCCCAGGGGCTGGTATGTTGTGAACCAAAGCACTGCGTTATTAGATACCTGTGATAAAATGTTTGTGCATGTGATCAATGTTTGCATTCTTAATTTACCCACATGATCTCTCCTCAAACATGTCCCAAGTCTATCCTTCCTTCCTTTATTCCTTCCTTTTACTTTTTGTTGTTCCTTCTGTCTCTCCCTCCTCTTCTCTCTCCCTCCCTTCATTCATGAGTCAATCAGCTTAGTTAATCAAGAAATATATAATAAATATTTACTGTTTAGTTTAAAATGGTGGATAAAAAATAGACATCACTGTGCTCTGAGAACTTATTCCCCCAATTAAAGAAGTAATGATTTAATGACATAATAAACTTATAAAATATTGGCAGTGGGGATGCCTGGGTGGCTGAGTGGTTGAGAGTCTGCCTTTGGCTCAGGGTGTGATCATGGAGTCCCAGGATCAAGTCCCATATTGGGCTTCCTGCAGGGAACCTGCTTCTCCCTCTGCCTGTGCCTCTGACTCCCTCTCTCTCTCTCTGTGTCTCTCATGAATAAATAAATATAATCTTTAAAAAAAAATTGGCAGTGAATGTGTATTATTTAAAAATAATTTGAAGAAGGCTATTGAGTGGTCTTGATTGAAAATCTCTTCAGGAAGGCATTCGTGGCCCATTCTTGCCTCTTGCCCCACTTTTGCCATTTACAGCTAACTAATCACATGAAAAAAAAATGTGAATGCCAGGAAATAAACACTCTTTCCCTCCACATTTTAGTTGTTGTTGTTGTTACAGAGTTATCCCTGTGTGGTTCTTTAGATTCATCAAGTTAATCTCAAAATTGTTACAGCAGCCAGTTCCAAATAAAGATCTATTGATGTTCAGCGGACACAATGGACAAAGTAGATGTACTGAAACCCAACTCAGAGGAAAAGAAATTATTTATTTTTATTTTTTTTAAAGATTTTATTTATTTATTCATGAGAGACACAGAGAGAGAGAGAGAGAGAGAGAGAGGCAGAGACACGGGCAGAGGGAGAAGCAGGCTCCATGCAGCATGGGACTTGATCTGGATTTCCAGGATCACACCTTGGGCTGAAGGCAGCACTAAACCGCTGAGCCATCTGGGCTGCCCAAAGAAATTTTTATTTTATTTTATTTTACTTTATTTATTTTTTTCAAAGAAATTATTTTAAACACACATTGCCTCCCTGCCACATGTACCTCAGCCTCCTAGTAATTTCGAAGATGATCTCAGCCGAATGTATTACATGTGGAGATTTCCCCCCATTCTTTTCCAGGATTAAAGCATTTGGTTTTAACAAGAACTTCAGAATTAATCTTTGTGTGCTTCCTTATCTTTTCCCCGCTCTACTGAGCTTTTTAAAGGTAAATGCCCTGAGGCAGCACACCACTCATCAGAAAGCACCAGAGGCTCTGAACATGACAATCGCTGTTTTCTTTATACCCAACTATTAGTAACAAATTGCAGGTCTCTGCCTGTCTCTTGCACTTCCCACCTGCCATGCCTGCCTTAACTCAATCTCCACATCTTGCTTCTCCATTAACACAACCATGGGCATTGCCTTCTGGTTGTAACACCTAGTGGTTAACCAGGAAAAGCATGACTTGTTCTAACTGCCTGGGAGCAAGATACATAAAAACTTTTCACAAGAGCAGACCCCAAAGTGGATCTTTTTGCTTTTTGTACTGGGAATGCAAAAATCCAGTGGAGGTGCTCAGATCAAATAATTCATTTGTATTTTTCACCTGGTAGCAGGATGCAATGGTACTATTTAGTATATGGTCATTTTTACAAAGTTCAAGGAAATGAAGAATGACTTTCCAACCACTCTCACCCAATACACACACAAATTAAAGTAAACAGAATGTCCAGTTAGATACATATATATTTTACAAATCAGACAGTATAAAATAATAGAGCCATTCTGGAAGAGGGGCACTTTTGAAGAATAATTGTCAAATGATAAAAATGTTATGACTCATCTATGTGAAGAGGCTCTCAGTAGTGCTCCAAGGTCATAGAAATTTGCAAAGAATTCTTAATGTCTGACATTCTTTCCCTAATGCTAATATGGGCATAGAATTAGACTGTGCCCCTGAATGCCCTTCCCCCAATAAGAGAAATTTTGGTCCTGTTTCTAAGTTCAAAGAACCTAACATCTAGAGTCTGCTTATATTTCTACTCTCAACTTTTCCAATTCCCTATCTAAATATGCTCCTCCAGATCCTATATTCTATTTCCCAGAACCTGTGAATAAGATGAGAAATCATCCCTATGTTTATGTTGTGTTATATGGCATGATTGACCTTGAGGTAGGGAGATTATCCAGGTAGACCACATCTAATCCTTTAGAACTGCTTTAAAAGGCAGTTTTTTCCAGCTTGTAAGTAGAGGTAAAGTCAGACTTTGTGTTCTCTTGTTGATTTGAAGATGGAAAGCCCACATACTGTGAATACCAGCAGGTTTTAGGAGCTAAGAGTGAGTGCCTGCATCCTCCTCACCACTAGGAGACAGGCACCCAGTCTGACACCCACAAGGAACTGAATTCTACCAATGATTTTAAGGAGCTTGGAAACAAGTATCTTTCCACAGCCTCAAGATAAGTACCTACTTGGTGACACCTTGATTTTGACCTAGTGAAACCCTGAAGATAGAACCCAGATGCATCCACCTGGATTTCTGACCTATTCAAACTGTGACCTAATAAATGGATATTATTTTAAGCTGATGGATTTGTGATAATTTGTTATAGCAGCACAAGATCATACTCTGTCTTCCTTACTCTCCACCCAAGACTTGGTGAAAATACATTGGAACTAAAGAATAAGAATTCTAAGTCTGTGTAAAATGTTTTAACATACTTGGGAACTTTTTTCTTTTTTTAGATGCTTGAGTTTGATTGAAGAGTTTAGGAATTAAAATTAGCAAGCTATGGTAGTGACTAATTAATGAATGTCCATTCTAATCAAACTTTCAAAGGTAAATTCAATAACTTTTAAGATAGAATAATAGTTGCTTTTATATGCTGAATAGGAAAGGAACCCCATCTCATAATCACAAAAAGGCATCTCTTTGTATCTAGGAGGGACTGACAGGAATGAGGGAGATCAGGCTGTTGGCCTTAGTGAGACTGAAGAAGAAAGGATCATAGCCACTTACTTATCAACATTAGAGATTATTAGCATGTTTAGAGGAATTGAGTTTTACAGTAATATACTTTGCTACCTCATTTAATATTTGATTCACTTGGATTTATCTTTAGGGAGATAGTGAAGTATTTAGCATAAATTCTAACTTTACTATCTGATAAAATGTGAATGTTTTATGGAAGCACACCCCGTAAAAAGGGCTTTATTGGATGGGTTCATTTAACTTCGCAATAGAGGGAAGGGACAGGTAATGATCACATAAAGTCTTGGTAAGAGTATAAATTTAGATTATATTTTAATCTGGGGATGGACTTTAGTATTTATGAATGTGAATGATTAGCCTTGTTTATGGGTTTTTATATATATCTTTAAAAAGCTTCTGTACAAGGCCCTGGAAAATGAAACTTGCCTGACTAATGGATGTTTAGAGAATATGTTCTGACTAATTGAATTTGCATTTAACTGTGATTTTTTAAATTTTGCCTGCAAGGGGCACCTGGGTGGCTCAGTGTTTGAGCATCTGCCTTTGGCTCAGAGCATGATCCCGGGGTCCTGGGATTGAGTCCGCATCAGGGATCCTGCTTATGTCGCTGCCTCTCTCTCTCTGTGCCTCTCATGAATAAATAAATAAATAAATAAATAAATAAATAAATAAATAAAATCTATAAAAAATTTTTTTGCCTGGGATAATTGAAAATAATTCTCAAGTATACTACTTTCTTGCTTCAGTATGTATACTGTGCTAAAAATGAACGTATTTTGAGCTCTCACAGGTTCTAAGTTATTAACTTTAGGGTTAATGTCAACAAGTTGAAGTCATTCATATGTTCAGATATTTATTGGTTTTTTTTTAAGATTTCATTTATTTATTCATGAGAGACACAGAGAGAATGAGAGAAAGACACAGGCAGAGGGAGAAAAATAGGCTCCATGCAGGGAGCCCGATGTGGGACTCGATCCAGAGTCTCCAGGATCACACCCTGGGCCAAAGGTGATGCTAAACCACTGAGTCACCCGGGCTGCCCCACATATTTATTGTTAATGTAAATTTGTATGTGTTTATCTGAATTCTTTCATGTATTATCAGAAATCTTCTCTTAGAGTAAAATGCAGAGAAACAGAGTTGTGTGAAAGTTTCTTTGATTTTGGTTCCAGGTAACTGAGGGGCATGTGTGGGTATGTGTATCCATAATTATCACATTTATAATCCATAAAACTGTAGAAAAATAGAAAAATAAAGAGAAGGATATAAAAGTCATACATAATCTCACCTCAGTGTTCATCTCTTGGGGTATATTCTTTGAGGTTTTTTTTCCATTCATGCAATAATATTAATTAAATGCAATTTTGTTAGATATGCTATATTAACTATATTAAATACTAAACAATAGTTAATTATATCAAATTACAATTATATTAAATATGCTTATAATATGTTATAATAAATGAAAAGTATAGAATGCTTATGCCAAGACCTAAATTTAAAGGAATATCTAAAATGTGGGCAACATATAAGTGAGACGAGAAATCAGTCTTTAAGAACAAGAGGGGCTAATGGAAAGGGTAGCGTGTTAGAACTTCAAACATAAATATAGACTACTTCTTTCTAATGGAAGAAAGAAGTGACATGGAGTAATGGGTAATTTAGAAGGTGTTTATATTAGTCTTGGAATGTCGTCAGAGAGGCAAATATACACACATACTCAGACACATGTATATCCCCCCTGGACCTGGGTGGGTGGTAGTAAGGAAACACTGGGTTATTGAGAGTAAACCACAAAGAATTCCATCACTGATGAGTAATTGAGGGTGACTCTCTTCCCAACAATGCACAATCTGTTCGAGACCTTGACATTCAAAGAAACCAGTGTTACTGCACATGGAGGGAAGTTTTCTAGTATACCCAGGGATGCCTTTTCTTTCCCTGTTGGTTAAATCATACAATTTTGGAACTGGAAGAAATCTTAGAAATATTTTAATACTACTTCTTCTGATGAAGGAGGATATTAAAATCCAGAGAGGTAAAGTAGCATGCTGAGAATCTTTATACCTTTTTGACGGTGGTCAAAAAGTCTTGTCCCCTTAGTCTACTGTCTTTCCCAGGTATGTGATGAAATCAATTAAAAACATTTACTGAGGACCTTCCTATGTTCAGGAAGATGTTTAAATATAGTGATAATTTTAAAAAAAATGTATTGCATTGTCTCTGTCCAAGAGGCATTTGTATGTAGGAATCAATTAGAAAACAAAACCATGTATTATTAAGCTAATAATCCTGTGAATTAGACTGAGAGCAACAACAGATACTAGGGAAAAGAAGCTGGAGCCATTAAAAAAACTTTCTTGAAGAAGTAACGTATTTTTTTAAACAGTTCATTTATTTATTTGACAGAGAGAGTGAGAGTGAGCAAGCATGACTGGGGTGAGGCAGATGGAGAGGGAGAAGCAGACTCCCCACTGAGCAGGGAGCCTGACGTGGAGCTCTATCCCAGGACTCTGAGACCATGACCTCAGCTGAAGTCAGATGCTTAACTGACTGAGCCACCCAGGCACCCTGAAGAAGTAATATCGATTTTGGAAGTAAATGAAAATATTTTTCACTGTTTGGAACAGAACTGCCTTTGGAAATAGTTGTCACAATAATTTTTAATTTTCAAAATTCTATGTTACTGTTTAAAATTTTGTTGATAATTTTGTTTTATTTCAACTGTTATTAGAGAAGATTGCCTGTAAAATTCAATTCATAAAGTTTTTTTTAAAGATTTTATTTATTTATTTGAGAGTGAGAGAGAGAATGAATGGGGAGAGGGAGCAGACTCCTTGGTGAGTGGGGAGCCCAATGTGGGGCTCAATTCTAGGACCCTGGGATCATGACCTGAGCCAAAGGCAGATGCTTAACTGACTGAGCCACCCAAACATCCCTACTGTAAAGTTTTTGTTAGAATTTTCTTCCTAAAAAAAAAAAAAAAAAAAGAATTTTCTTCCTGCATTGGACAGATACTTCAAAAATTTACTCTGTAGTATATTATTAAAATATTTACTATTTTACTTTCTATAATGTACAATACTTTTCTTAGTTTTTTTGTGAGAACTATGGTTCTGTTAATGTTTTCTTATATTTCTGTTAATTTTTGCTTCATTTATTTTAATACTATGTTATAAGCACATAAATACTACTGGCTTTTATATCTTCATGGTGGTTTTTACCTACTTCATTAATATCAAATGGCTTCATTTCACTTAATGACATTTTTCCTTAAATTTCTCTTTACCTGAAATTAATTTACTCACTTTCCCTTTATTTTCCATCTTAGTCTTTGAGCTGGAAATATTTGCTCTGATCTTTGCTCAGTCTTTTTCTGTCATTTTAGGCTTAGGTGTATTTCTTCAAACTTGTTCATAGCTTTTTATATTTTTTGGCAATAGTTGTATTGGGATATAATTCATATACCTTATAATTCACTCATCTAAAGCATAAGATTTCATGGTTTTTAGTATATTTGCTGAGCTGTGCAACAACCACCATAGTTTTAGAGCAACTTTATCACTGCAAAATAAAATCCTGTACCTGTTAGTCATCATCTTCCTATAACCGCATCCCTCACCCTAGACAATTTCTAATCTACTTTCTGTCTCTTTAGATTTTGCCTATTCTCTACATTTCTTATAAATGAGAATTCTTACAATATGTGACCATTTGTGCTGGTTTCCTTTCATTTAACATGATATTTCCAGGTTCACACACAGTGTAGCATCTATTAATAATACTTCAAACCTTTTTGTGCTTTAATAATATTTCACTGTATGTGTGTAGCACACTAATTTACCTGTCATTTGATGGACAATTGGGTTATTTCCATTTGTTAACCATTGTAATAATACTGCTGTGAATATTCACGTACAAATTTTTGTGCAAACGTGTTTTTATTTCTCTTGCATATATGCCTTCAAGTGGGATTATTGGGTCAAATGCTAAACCTATGTTCAATTTTTGAAGGAACTGCCAGAGTGTTTTCTAAGGTGGATGCACCATTTTGCATTCCCGCCAGCAGTGTTTGAGGGTTCCAATTTCTCCACACTCTTGTCAATACTTATTATCTGTCTTTTTTATTATAGCCATCCTAATTGATGAGAAGTTCCTACACTGAGGCTTTGATTTGCATTTTTCTGAAGATTAATGATGCTGAGTATCTTTTTATGTGCTTGCTGTTTTATGCTTGTATATCATCTTTGGGAGAAAAATCTATTGGCTTTTGTTTTTAATTCATGATGAGAATCATTACTTTTTAAGAGAAGATCAGGATAATTATATTCACTGTATTCAATGAGTACTATTTTCAACCATCGTGATGATTCTATTTAAAATTTGTGACATCTTAAAAAAATTGTGAAGTCATTTTCTTACATATCTTTGGTTATTTAAATGAAAATTCAAAAATACCTCCTGAGTTCCACTCAGGTTAATGAAGCCTTTACTAAACTTTTACTTCCCTTTCCACTCTGTTCCCAGATTGCATATTGTTGTATAAAATATAAACTTTATCAAGAAATGTGTAAATAAGTATATATGAATACTAGGATATCTGGAAAAAATTTGTTGCTTTCACACATAAATACATTAGCTAGCAATAAAAGTTTGGATTTATCACCTTCTGCTTCAAAGACACATAATTATTGGTTTTATTGTGTATTGATATTTGAAACTGTGAAATAAGTTTGATGATTAAACATTGTGATTTTTTTAATTTTTAGATTTTGTTTTGCTTCCCATATGTTTGAGGATATTTTTATTATTCCTATCTACAATATTTTCCAGAGTATGTTTACATAGAGATTACTTTTTTTGGCATTTGACCCTTTGTTACATAACATATTTTGTTCTCTTTCATTTTTACAGTTCCTAAAACTATTTTTAGTTATACCATTGATTTGCTCTTATGTCAAAATTATCAAAATTGCTTTTTTTCCCTAAACATTAAGTTTTAAGCTGGCTTTTGTTCTCTTTCAATTCAATTCCATTCAGTTTTACAAAATTATGTTTAACCAGTCTCTACTGAGCATGATCATCTACTGAGCCTCATCATATCCTGAGCTTTGCTGAGGATAGATAGACACAAGCCTTGCTGTCATGGAACTTAATGGTGTAGTTGACAAAAACACTAGAAGTGAAAGTATATGCTGCTAAACAGGCATGAAATGAGGAATCTTATTTTGATAATGAGGCAAGGGAAAGGCCTTTCAAAGGAAGTAAAAAGTAATGTGAAACTTAAGGATGGGTACTATTAAATAAGTCAGGGTCAGAATGATATTGGCCATAGTTATACACTGCTAAGGGACAGAGAGATTCCTCAGGCTTCCTGAAAAAAAGCAAAATAAAACAAAATCCAAGGGTGCCATAAATTAAGTGTCTCCAAACTATAAGCTACCATCTGATATTGTAAATAGAGCCAATATATTGTCTATGCATCGTCTATAGTTGCTTCCGTGTGATGATGGCAGGGTTGAATAGTTGCAGAAAGACCTTATGGCCTGTGGAAACTAAAGCTTTATTATATGGCCCTATAAAGAAAATGTTTGTCAATTTCTGCTATAAAGGGACAAAATCTAGTTTCAAAACTGTTTATATGTCTATCTATCTGTCTAAATAGTTAGAACACACCACTGAGTCAGTAGGCATATTTTATGGGAGGTTAAGTTCAAATTCTTACTCTCTTTGAGCTATGAGGGCAATGTGTGGGTAAAATAACTATCCCCCCCCCAATATTATCCATGGATGTGTAGTTTATAGAAATCCTCACGTATTGTTAATAACTAATCTTCCAGCTTTGGTTTTTGTTTTCTGTGTATTGGTATTTTAGAGAGAAATTATGAGAGGTCACACAGGAAAAATCTACACAGATATAATTGTAAAACTGAGTTATGTGTGTCACTTGAGATCTTACTAATAGGGTAATCTATCTTTGTTGGGTTAGAAATTGATGACATGGCCTAACTTTTACCTTCTGGGCTGCTCTAATCTAGTTATTGATACCATTATTTCTTCAATTTACTAGTCTTAAAATACTCCAGTTAACCTTGACACTCTCCTTTTATTCTATTGACATTTCCCTTCCTTTCTGCTTGGAACAAAATAATATGAACACTTATGCATTGGCCTGGTTGTGTTCCTTGTCCTCCTTTTCTCAGTTTGTCCTTCAGCAAATATCTGTGCATTTTGCCAGGTTAAGATACAGAGCAATAATTGCCACTGTTGCTCCAATCACTACCCTATTCAGAAAACTGCCATGGAGCTACATTGCATGTAGTAGAGTTTGATGAATTATGGCTTGCATGCCAAATCTGACCCTCTGTCTGTTTTTATATATCCTGTGAGCAAAGAATCATTTTTACATGTGTAATGGCTGCAAAAAAAAATTTAAAATACTATTTCCTTATGTGTGAAAATTATATGAAATTCAAAATCCAGTATCCATAATTACAATTCCTTCAGGATAAAGACACGCTCATTCATTAGTTTAGCATGGATGGCTGCATTCACCTACAATGACAGAATTGAGTTGCAACAGGAATGATGTGACCCACAATATCTAGAGTATTTACTATCTGGATCTTTATAGTGAAATTTTACCAGTCTCTGGCCTTTAGGATTGGTTCCAACTTCTTGGTTTCCCACCACATATTTTCTATAATCTGACTAGTAATAATTTTCTTAACCCAGCTCTTCCCTTAGAAATCTTCAATTAGGTTGATATATTTCTTTTATCCTCTTGAAACTGTGAGCATCTCTGCTTTTACTTTGCTCATCGTGGGACAACTCCTAGTTCTTTTTTACTTAAGTACTGCTTTTCCTTTATGATCAATTAAAATTTAATCTCACTTACAGTCTATTTTGATTTTTCCCACCTTCAATGCTTGACACATAAAAAGTTGCTTCTTTAGTCAGAATAATTAATTCACAAATCTTAGTGACTAAACTCAATATTTCACAAGTGTGCCATAGTTTGATTGGGTGTCTGGCTGGCAGCTTCCACATGGTAATATCTCTTTCTATCTTGTGATGTTGATAGCTTCTAAACCTTCAGTAGAATGCTATTCTGGAACTCTTGCATTCAGCAACAGCTAGAGCAAGTAAGTTTGGAAAGGCTGTTTATGGCTGGCCTGGAAGTAACATACTTCAGTTTCAGTTGTTTTGATCAGTATCCAGTTACATGACATCAACTAACTTTAAAGGAACCTGGAAAATGTGGTCTTTCTTTGAACCCTGGAGGAAATGGAAATGGTGAACATCTGGCTGGGTTCTGCCGCATTGCCAAAAAGATGTTAACTGTTCTGTGACTCTTTGGGGCAAAGAATTACATGCCTATTTATATTTCTAGCCATATAACACAGGATTTTGTACTTTACATTGTAGCATTAGGTAAATATAGTGAATACTTATGTCAACTCTGTCCATGTTATGTGTGTAAAGTTGTCTTTTTAAAAAAGATTTGTTTATTTATTTATTTGAAAGATAAAGAGACCGAGAGCCTGGGCGGGAAAGGCAGAGTGAGAGAGAGAATCCCAAGCAGACTCTCTGCTGAGCATGGAGCTGGACGTGAGACTTGATCTCATTACCCTGAGATCACAACCTGAGCCAAAATCAAGAGTTGGATGCTTAACCAGCTATACCACCCAGGTGCTCCTAATGTTTCCTTTTTTTAAGGTTATTGGCCATTTAAGATGTCAGTCTGGTTTCAGGCACCGTTGAATATATTACACTGAAGCAATATCTTATTTTAGCAACTTGGCAAAAAACAAAACAAAATAAAAAACGTATCATGCTAGGTGATACCTACTAACAGAAATACCTTAGGAAGTTTCTTGCCCCAGGATTTCAGTCTTCGATGTAGAGTCACATCATTATCAGAGTGGCTAGATTTGTATTTGTTTAGCCAAGTGTCTCCTAGATCCTAATATGTGATTAAGATTGTAGTAAAGAGAATTCTGAGGAGATGGTGGAGGAAGAAACAGAGGAATCTGTCCCTAGACAACAACTACACTGGCAGAATCTGTCTGATGTGGCCAGTTTGGGATTCTGGAATCTCTTGAAGGTTTGCAACTATAAAGGGAGGGCTTGGACAGTACACTGTGGATTAATTTCTGTTAATTTCAGCGCTTAGCTCAGGAGAGGCTATTATAGAACATATCTCTGACCCATAGCAGGCAGCAATACTTGAATCTCTGGATCAGCATGCATGCAGACTGTGGGAGCCAGGGTGGACAGTGAGGACTCTGTCCTGAAATAGGGATTTACATTCTGATTACAGAGGGCTGCTTATGATCATGAAGATGCAAACTTTGAGGCCTCCTTTACTTGTTGCAAGCACCTTCCAGTCTGGCTGAAGGGAATTCCATGGGACTTAAAGGGCTTGTCCCTTTCTGTCCCATGTTCCCCCCTCTTTTTTACCCATTTGGAAGCCAGACATTAAAGACTGACCCTTTCTAAAGCTACTGCACACTTTGCCAGAATTAAAAGGACCACATATATCCACTGAAAGGTGAAGGCTCAGAAAGGACCCAAGAAGACCTAAGTTTACACTTCAGGCTGACCCATTGGACAGAGACTGCAATCAAAAAATAATAATAATAACCTAAATGATAAAGTTACAAAACAAACAAAAACTCAGCAAATTCTAAGGAAAGAGGAGATTATAATTTGCAGAGTTACCATATTATCAAATTCAAATGTCCAGTTTTTTTTTTTTTTAATTTTTATTTATTTATGATAGTCATACAGAGAGAAAGAGAGAGGCAGAGACACAGGCAGAGGGAGAAGCAGGCTCCATGCGCCGGGAGCCTGATGTGGGATTCGATCCCGGGTCTCCAGGATCGCGCCCTGGGTCAAAGGCAGGCGCCAAACCGCTGCGCCACCCAGGGATCCCCTCAAATGTCCAGTTTTTAACAAAAAATATTACAAGGCATACAAAGAAACAGGAAATATGGCCCATTCAAGATAAGAAATTAAATCAGCAGAAACTGTCCTTGAGAAAGACCTTATGGTAGATTTAATAGACAAAGTTTTTAAAAACAATTATTTTAAAGATGCCAAAGAACTAAAGATGTGGAGATCAAGAAAATGATGTATGAGCAAATGGAAATATCAACAAAGAGAGATAAAATATTAAAAACTAAATAATAATAAATAATAACTAAATAATAACTAAAATGAAACGCTCACTACAGAGACTAAATTTGGGCCGTCTGAAGAAAGACTCAGCGAACTAGAAGATAGGACAGTTGAAATTATCTAGTCAAAGGAAGAAAAAAAGGAAAAAAGAAGATTAAAGAAGAGTGAACAGAACATAAGGGATCTGTAGGACAACATCAAACAGATCAACACACTCACCATGGTAGTCTAAGATGGAGAAGAGAGAATGAGGCAGAGGAAATATTTGAAGAAATAATGGCTGACACTTTCCCAAATTTGATACAATACATGAGAATAAACTTTCAAGAAGCTTAACAAACTCCAGGTAAGATGAACTCAAGAAGACTGACAGGACAGTGAGACACATTATAATTAAACATTCAAAAGCCAAAGACAACAGACTTTATTGAAATTAGCAAGAGAGAAGTGACTTGTCACATACAAGGGAACCTCAATAAATATGATCAACAGATTTTTTTCATCAGGAAATTGGAGGTTAGAAGGCAGTAAGCCTATATATTCAAAGTGCTAAAAGAAAACTCAACCAAGAACCTTGCATCCAGTAAAGCAATCTTTCAAACATTAGAAAGAAATAAGACATTCCCAGATAAACACAATCTGAGGGAGTTCATTGCCACTAGACTTGCCCTTCAAAAATTGCTCAAAGGACTACTGCAGGGTGAAAAAAAAGGACACTAGATAGTAATTTGAAGCAATATGAATAAATAAAGATCTCAACAAAGGCAAATACATGGGCAATTATGAAAGCTAGTATTATTGTAACAATAGACATAACTTCAATTTTGTTTTCTATATTATTTAAGAGACAAATACATTAAGGAGAACAAATTATTAGTCTAAAGACTAGTATTATTGTATCTTTGTAGCTCCATATTTTATTTTCTACATAAATTAAAAGACAAATGCAATTAAAAGAAGTATTCCTTAATATCTTGGGCATATAATTTATAACAGTGTTATTTGATGACATCAACAACTGAAAGGGATAGGAATGGAACTGTGAAAGGAACTGAGTTTTTGTATGTTATTGAAGTTAAGCTGATATAACTTCAAATTAAAGTGTTAAAACTTTACAATGTTAAATGTAATCTCCATGGTAACTACAAAGAAAATAGCTATAGAATGTACACAAAGGGCAATAAAGAGGGAATTTAAACATTTCACTAAAAAAAAAAAAATCAAAACAAAAGAAGACGGTAATGTGGGAAATGAAGAACAAAAAAGCTATAAGTCATACAGAAAACAAATAGAAAAATGACAGAAGTATGCCCATTCTTAACAGTAAGTACTTTAAATGGAACTAAATTAAAGTTTTCAGTGAAAAGACAGATTGACAGAATAGATTAAAAAATATGATCCAACTATATACTGTGTACAAGAGACTCATTTTAGATCCAGAGACACAAAATGAAAGTGAAAGGACAGAAAAAGATAGTCCATGCAAAGAGTAAGCAAAACAGAGCAGAGGAGGTTGTGCTAATAATATCTGACAAAATAGGCATTAATGCATAAAACTTTACACAGGATAAAGAAGGACAGTATTTACTAATAAAAGATCCAGCACAGCAAGAAGATATAACATTATAAACATTTATACACCTAATGATAGGTCATTGAAATAGATGAAGCAAAATTTACAGAATTGAAGGGAGGAATAAGTAGTCTTATAATAATAGTTGGATTTCAATACCCCACTCTCGATAAGGGATTGAACAGTATTCCCCACACAGAAGATAAGTTAAGGAAATGGAGAACTTAACACAATAAACCACCAGATCTAACAGATGTACACAGAACATGTGACCCAGGAACAACAGCCTACACATTCTTCTTAATTGCACATAGGACGTTTTCCAGGATAAAGAATATGTTAGACTATAAGTTAACTCAATGGATTTTAAAAAGTAGATATCATACAAAGTATCTTCTCCAACATCAACAGGCTGAAGATAATAATAATAATAATAATAATAATAATAATAATAATAGGTTTGAAACTAGAACATTCATTGGGACACCTGGGTGGCTCAATGGTTGAGTATCAGCCTTCGGCTCAGGGTGTGGTCCTGGAATCCTGGGATAGAGTCCCACATTGGGCTCCTCTCAAAGATCCTGCTTTCCCTTTGCCTATGTCTCTGCCTCTCTCTCTGTGTCTCTCATGAATAAATAAATAAAATCTTAAAAAAAAAAACTAGAAAATTCACAAATTTGTGGAAACCAAATAACACACTTTAAACAACCAATGGATTAAATCACAAGGGAAACTGGAAAATACTTGGAGAGTAATGAAAATGAAAATGTAGCATACCCAAAACTTTTGGAATACAGCAAAACAGTGCTGGAGAGGATATTTAGAGCTGTAAATGCTTACATTAACAAATAAGAAAGCTCGCAAATCAACAATCTAACTTTGGCAATTATGGAACCAGAAAAAAAAAAAAACTAAACCCAAGGATAACAGAAGTAAGGATATAATAAAGATTAGACCAAATATAAGTGAAATTGAGAATAAAAACATTTATATAAATTCAATGAAACCAAAAGTTGGTTATTTAAAAAGATCAACAAAATTGACAAACCTTTAGCTAGATGGGCTAAGGGGAAGAAAACTGAGAACACGCAAATTACTAAAATCAGAAATGAAAGTGAGGACATTAATACCAACTCATTCTACAGTAATAAGAAGGATTGTAAAAAAGTACTTTGAACAAATGTATGCCAACAAATGGACAATCTATATGAAATGGACAAATTCCTAAACCTACCAAAATAATTTATGGAGAAATGGAAAATCTGAGTAGGTCTATAAGAGTAAGTTAATGGGATCAGTAATCAAAAATCATCCAATAAAGAAAAGCTTTGACCTTATGCCTTCCTGGTGAATTATACCAAACATTTAAAGAATTAGCACCACCTCTTCTCAAACTTTTCCAAAAATTGAGTTGGAGGCAACACTTCCTAACTCATTCTATGATGTCATCATTACTTTCATACCAAAGCCAAGGACACTACAAGGAAACCATAGACAAGAATTCCTTTTAGAACACATGCAAAAATCCTCAACAAAACCAGCAAAATAAATTCAGAAGCATATTAAAAGGATTATATACCATGATCAAGTGGGATTTATTACTGAAATACATACAATCAATGTAATACACCACAACAGAATAAATGAAGTAAAAAAATCCACATGATCTCAGTTGATGCAGAAAAATTCAACAAATGTGACAAAATTCAACATCATTTTATGATAAAACACTCAACAAATTAGGAATAGCAGGAAAATACCTGAGAAAATAAAAGCCATATATGAAAAACCCACAGCAACATAATATTCAATGGTGAAACACTGAAAGCTTTTCCTGTAAGATCAGGAACAAGACAAGAATGACCTTTCTTCCCCTGCCCCCCCACTTCTGTTAACATAGTACTGGATGTTCTAGTTGGTATAATTGGATAAGACAAAGAAATAAAAGATATCCAAACTGGAAAGAAAGAAGTGAAATTATCTCTGTTGGCAGATGATATGATCTTGTATGTAGAAAACTTGAAGATTTTACCAAAAAACTGCATAACTAATAAATGAATTCAGCAAAGTGCAAGATACAGTCAACCCACAATAATTGTTCACCAGTAATCAACAATCTGTGAAAGAAATCATGAAAACAATTCCATTTATAATAACATCAAAAAGAATAAAAGAATAAACTTAACCAAAGAGGTGAAAGACTTGTACAATGAAAACTATAAAACATTGCTGAAAAAAAATTAAAGAAGACATGAATAAACAGACATAAACACACTTCATGATTATGGATTAAAAGACAATATTCTTGAAACAGTTGAAATATCCTAAGTGGTAGAAGGATTTAGTGTAGTCACTATTAAAACCCCATTGATTTTTTTTTTTTGCAATAAGAAAAATGCATCCTAAAATTCATATAGAATCTCAAGGGAGCCAGAATAATTAAAACAATCTTGAGAAAGAACAAAGGTGGCAGACCCAGACTACCTAATATCAAAACTTACTACACAGTTGAGTACTCAAAACAGTGTGGGGCTGGCATAAATACAGACACATAGACCAAAGGGATAAGATAGCATAAATCCTTGCATATATGGTCAAATGATTTTTGACCAGGGTGCCAAGACAGATAGTGCTAGAAAACCGAATATCCACAGATAAAAGAATCTAAGTTGGGTCCTTACCTAACACTATATACAAAAATTAACTCACAGTAGCTAAAAAAAAAATCTACAACCATAAAATTCTTGAAAGAAAATATAGGGTAGTGCTTCACAGCGTTGGATTTGGTAATGATTTCCTGAATATTACACCAAAAACACATGCAAAACAAAAAACAAAAAAAAAATGGACAAATTGGGCTTAAGGAAAATTTTAAAAATTTATATATCAAAAGACAGTATCAATAGAGTAAAAGACACCCCACAGACTGGTAGAAAATATTTGTAAATCACATGTCTGATAAAAAGGAGGTTGTACTTGTTAGCTGTTTCCATGTTCAATCTACTGTTTAAATATTGTTATCTAATATTAATATATAAACAACAAAAAACCCCAATCTGATTCAAAAATGGGCAAAATACTTAATTTAGACATTTCTTCAAAGAAGATGTAGAAATAGCCAATAAACACATGAAAAGATGCCCAGTGTGGCTAATCACTAGCAAAATGCAAGTCAAAACTACAGTCAGCTATCACCTTATACTCATTAAGATGGTCACTGTCAAAGATTGGAAAATAACAGGTGTTGGTGAGGATGTAGAGATATTGAAACTCGTGTGCACAGTTGGTGGGAATATAATGTATAGCTGCTGAATGCAATATAGTGGTCCTTCAAAAAATTTTAAAATAGAATTACTGTATGATCCAGCAGTTCTGCTTCTGAGAATATGCCTAAAAGACTTGAAAGCAGTGTCTTAAAGAGACGTTCGTACAACCATATTTGTAGCAGCATTATTCACAATAATTAGAACATGAAAACAACCCACGTGTCTATTAACAGGATGAATAGGTAAGCAAAATATGGTATATACGTATAATGGAATATTATTTAGTCTTAAAAGGAAGGGAATTCTGACATATGTTACAACATGGATGAACCTGGAGAATATTCATTGAAATGAAATAAGCCAATCATAAAAAACACAAGTACTGTTTGGTTCCACTTGTAGGAGATACTTTGAGTAGTCAAAAATCATCAGGATACAAAATAGAATAAACCAGGAGCTGCGGGTAGTGAGGAATGAGGAGTTACTGTTTGATGGGAATAGTTTCAGTTTTACAAGATGAAAAAAGAGTTATGGAAATGGATGGTGGTGATAGTTGTACAACATTTTAAAGTCTATTTAAGACCATTGAATTGCATACTTAAGAATGGTTAGGGTGGTAAATTTTATATTATATGTATTTTATCACAATGAAAAAAAGGAGTGGAGAAGAGTCTTTAGTGGGCATCCATTCATCCAGTGTTGTTGGGTAACATGACAAAGACAATGGAAGAAGGTTACACCTGCCAGCTGTTTTCTTTTTATTCCACTAATGTTTCAATATCCCTGGTTTTAGAATTTCTTTATAGATACAATTGCCTAAAAGTTATGAAGATATAGAAGTGAACTAACAGTAATCAAATCAATAGGATGGAATATCATTTTTTAATTGTGAAAACTGATAAGAAACAAATATTTATGATATGATCCAAGAGGAAATAGAATTATTAAGGGCATTGTGGTTGTAATGATGCGAAAAATAAACAATATGCAAACATGAAATTGTAGTTATGCGGATTAAATTATGTGTCACTGATAACAGTTTTTCATTTATTCTTGCTGTATATTCTCTTACATTTAAAATACGGGGGTGGGGGGGAAGCTTCTCAGTCTTTTAGCTAAGATCAAGGGTATCTGTTCTTAGCAGTTTAAAATAAGGAAAAAATAATCCTTCCAAGAAGCTGAACTGCCTACAGTCTCAGGAGGTCTTCATCTACCAAATTTTGTGACTCAACTGGTTAAGGATCTATCCTTACAATTTACTACCCCCCTCATACTCCCTTACATACATGATTTCCTTTAAATTGCTCTTTTATCAGACCTTTGCTTCTGCATAAAGTCAATTGCTGTGCTTTTTTTTTTTAGATTTTATTTATTTATTTGAGAGAGAGAGACAGAGCACAGGCAGGGGGAGGGGCAGAAGGAGAGGGAGAAGCAGGCTCTCTGTTGAGCAGAGAGCCCGACATTAGCTCGATCCTGGGACTCTGGGATTATGATGTAAGCTGAAGGCAGACGCTTAACTGACTGAGCCACCCACGTGCCCCTAATTGTTGTGTTCTTTTCACCATTCCCATCCCAGCTCCTCTTAGAGACTTTAGCTTCTTGTGTCAAATTGCCCACCTTACTCTGTTTATTACCCACTCACTGTGTATTGCAATAAAGATGGCAGAAGCCATTTAAAAAGATTATATTAGAAAGTCTTTAATTTACACCAAAAAATCTAGTAATAAGAACAAATTCTAAATTTGCTTTGGATGTAAGCTTTTCACAGCAATGACAAAATTAGGCAAGTCTGAACAATCATAACAAATGTCTCTCTTACTCAGATGAACCCTGTATGGCATTTTCTTTGCACATAGGAGCAATTGCTTTCTCCTTACACTCAAGATTGACTCATCATTATTGTTTAGTTTCTAATGAACACTGATAAAATATTCAGGGTGCCTGAAATTTTTATCTTTTCCTTAAAGGAGTTTTGAAATGATGCTCTTGAGTGCATGACTAAAGGTATCCTATAATAAAAGTACATAAAAATGGTCAACAAAATGAAAGTGTCAATAAAGATAGTCTCTATGATGACTTCTAAAGGATGCTTGCTGCTGACCTGGCTTTTATTTCTTCTTTAAATATTAATTGTTGATTTGCTGGTTTGAAAGCTTAGCTTTGAGTACAGAGAGGTCTATAGCTATGAATTTCTGATTTGTTTTTTTATTTGAAAGAGAAAACTGGATTCCACTACTCCCACGAGAGTGTTGGAGTTTGTGTGCTAGTTCCACCTGTATGTAATATGTTGTTACTACACTTGCTGAGTCTCCATGTCTTGTTTTAGTACATCGTTGTGCTAGGGATATTGGTGAGGAAATTTTCACATGAAAAATAGCAGAGCAATAAAAAGGAAAAAATAAAGAGCAAAGACAGCACTTTCCATTCTGAATGTGTTTATTCTTAATCCTATCTCAACTCACACATCCCAAGGAGGTAGTTTGATATAATGGAAATGATAAACTTTGGTGTGTAACCATTTTTGGCCTTGGAATTTAAAAAGTGACATGATTTTCAGGAAGATTCTCCATCTGTAAAATTAAGGATAATATCTATCTTGGAAGGATTTTGCAAGAATTAAATTCAATAATGTGTACAAAACAAGTGTCAGCTATTAAAGCATGTGTATGATATATTCATAAAACCTCTGGTTTCACTTTAATTTTCGTACTCTTATATGTCTGTGACTCCTGATCTATGTATTTTTTTTTAAGATTTTATTTATTTATTAATAGAGACACACGCACACACACACACACACACACACACAGAGGCAGAGGGAGAAGCAGTCTCCTTGCAAGGAGCCTGACGTGGGACTCAATCCCAGGTCTCCAGGATCACGCCCTGGGCCGAAGGCGGCACTAAACCGCTGAGCCACCCAGGCGGCCCCTGTGTTTTTTTGACGTTGCTCAAGGACATGCTCCTTTGAAAGCTGCCTTAAATATTTTTGAAAGGGAGTGTGCTAGTTATTAATTTATTGCTTCTCAGCACCAAACCCCACACCTCTTTGTCCTACATTGTGCTATTGGAGTTGGACTTAACAAACATTTATTCTTTGCCTGTGGCTCAATGTTAAGTTCTGCCAATGACAAGCACAGAGGGAGGTTCCCTACAGTTGCTGCTTATATGCACCTTACAATTCTCTTCTACTCCATTAGGTGTTAACCACATTTTATCATGATGAACCAGGATAGTCAACAGTTCTTTATTCTCTGTGCAAATTACTGGTATGGCATCTCTGTCCTGACCAGGCCCTCGTGCATATGCAGATAGTGTGTGATTGACAGTATTAAGTTCAGAATGACTTTTATTTAATAGATGTGAACCAGTTATTTCACTGAAAGTATAAAAACGAGTAAGACAAAGTCCCACCTCTCAAGAAACTTACAGCATAGTCAATTTATACAATCATGTTGTAGAAAGAATGTTTAAGATCAGTTTTCTAGTTTTCCAGCTTTCTTGTAAAGCATCTGTAGTAGGTCACCTTTTAGTCTGGCCTCCAACACTTCCTTGAGAGACAATTGCCATTTTTGCCTTCACAGATTATTATCCTGTTCTCCCTCATTTGAAATAAGACCTACTGCCTTGTAGTTTCATTTCTTGAACAAAATTCTAACGTCTGGTATAATTGCTTAATCCAGTAAATATTTATTGGGTAGCTTCCATTCACCAAACATTGTTGTAGATCTTCGGGTTGCAATTCTGAATAAAAATGAGGGTTCTCTGCCCTCATTGAACATAGGTTCTAGTGCAAAGGCAAAGAAGAAACAAGTCAACAAAGAAATGTGGAAGATAATACTGAGAAGGAAGGATATAAACCTGGTGGTGCATAGCTAGTGCCTGACAGAGGTAGAATACTTCTTTAGAGAAAGAGGTCACCAAAGTCCTCTCTAAAAAACATTACCAGGAAAGGATGGGCATGGCAGAGATCCAGCGGAAGCCTGTGTATCTGGACAAAGGTGGGCATGAAGGCAGGTGGTACAGGATAAGCATGCAGTGGTTGTAGGGATAACATATGATGGGAAACAATGAGGGTTTTAAGTAGAGTCCCATTATTTGCCTTGGGGAGAAAAAAAGTCCTTCCTTTCCTATGAATATTTTGTTTCTGGTTCTCTACCCTATACCATATCCCCTCATCTTCCCTCTTCTCCCAACCACATGTTATCCCTCTCCATATCAAAAATTCTCAGTTTTTTCAACAGTGTGAGCCCTCTTGTATGCCATGGTTTCCAGGCCCCTATTATCTTGACCATCCCTCAGGACTTATTTATTTTTTAAGATTTTATTTATTTATTTGACAGAGAGAGAGAGTGAGCACAAGCAGGGGGAATGGCAGATAGAAGGAGAGGGAGAAATAGGCTCCCTTTGACTTTCGTTTCCTAGAATGCGATTTTGAAATTGATGTGCCTTCTTGGAACCATGAGTCAATAAATAGGAAGAGAAAAGCCATGTAATAAAGGTGGTGGGACACACAGGGAGGTTGTGTGTGCCGTATGGGCATAAGGAGGCTACTCTGGACTGTGTGCTATGAACAAAATTAAACCATATGATAATAGGGTTTTCTTTACATGTAGATGAATGAAGTCCTAATTGGTTGAGAAATCTGACTACCAAGATGAATAAATTTGGCTTGATTCTTTACAGAAAATCTCTTTTATGAAGTCATCAGTGTTGGATTAAATTGAGTCAAGTAAATGTCTAAGGTGGCTTATTTGATCATTTGAACAAAACTTTCAAATAAATGCCATCAAGGAAAATGTACCTTATTTCTGTTTCTATGGATTACTCACGGTAGGCCAAAAATAGTGGTCAAATGTAACTCTATTCTTACCTAATATCATAGTTCATATTGAGTGAAAGATAGGGGCTCAAAGAGATCTCTGCTGTGTCTCTTAACTTGTCACACAGGCATAAGTGTATACACACCCAGAGACACACACATACACACACACAGGAGAGAGAAATACATCAGGCATTCCCTACACACAAATACCTGAAAGAAAATGTTATCTCTTCTCTCTTCTAGGTCCTTCAAATGCAAGTAGGATTATGAGCTGTTGGCTATTTGCCTACCTTTTAGTGCAAATTACCTTTAAGATGAGGGCCCTTAATCATAATGGATTTAGCCTGAACCGCTATATGATGCTGACAACCCAGGTCTTATTAATGAGTATTTCAAGCATCCATTTCTGTATATCTTGTCTTAGATGACAGGAAAACATTCCAATAAATCTTTTCTCTTCCGTTCATCACAGGTTTGACAAACAGGAGTGTGAGCAAAGACAAAAGAGACATGAGGCTTAAGGAGATGTTGCTGCATCCCACAATGTGCATCCCATCTTGAAATCACAGGTAACTGTCACACCATTACTAAACAGCAATACCAATTTTCACAAAATTGCCAATATGATCAATAACAGTTAATTCTACTGTACCAGCATAAGTAGAACTGATCCAAATCCATGTTGCTTGCACAGGTCTGACTATAAAGGCAAATGGTTTAGACACTATTCTGTATTAAGAATTTTCCATCATCAATGATAAAATATTAAGTTTCTGTAAGCCTTTGAAATTACATAGAAAATTTAAAAATAGTTCCTATCTATTAATTTTAGTGAGATTACTAGCAATATTTGGTGATTCTTAGCAGGATGAATATCTAAAATACCCATGGATATTTCTTTCTAGTATAATAATGGTTTGTTGATAATTGCTGGAGATTTGTTTTGCTAAGCCAGAATCTTGAAGGACATACTTGTCTCCTCTTACCTATCACCTCTTCCCACCCACCTTTTAAAAATTCTCTCTCTCTCTCCCTGTCCCCCTCCCACATGATTTAAAATTTTTCAATGTCACACCATCCTCATCACTCTTACCTTATTCCAAATCACCACCATCGTTCTCTAACTTAACCTTAATTAATAGCTTTCTAATTGGTCTCTTTACCTTTATTCTTGATGGTTCTCTAATTTCTTTTTCACACTCAACAGAAGCAAACCTTGCTTTTTAATTAATAGACTTTGTTTTAGAACTGTTTTAAATTAACAGAACAAATGAGCATGTGTAGAATTCCCATGTATTTCTCCCACCTGCCCCTTCTAATAGTTTCCACAACTGTGAACATCAACATTACTTGAGGTTTTTTTTTAAATATCTCTTATTTTTTAATTGGTGTTTTCAGAGCACCTAGATAAAAAGGGCTTATTGATATAGTTGCATTAATATCAACCATGTTTGATTAACTAGTGTACTACAATTGTTACAATTAATGAAATAATATTGGAATATTTTTATTAACTGAGGTTAATCAATAGTTACATTAAGGTTTACTCTTTCTATTTCAGAATTCTGTGGATTTTCATAAATGTAAAATGTGATGTGTTTATCATTATATTATCACACAGAATGGTTTTACTGCCCTGAAGTTCCCAGTATGGCACCTATTCATCCCCCACCCCCATGCTGATACCCTGGCAACTACCAATCTCTTTATTTTGTTGTGTGTTTTGCCTTTTCTAGAATACCATATATTGAGACTCAGAAAGTATGTTGTCTTTTCAGACTCCTCCTTCATTTTTCCATATCCATTCAAGGTGGCTCCATGTCTTTTAGTGGCTTGATAGCCACTCATTTCTTTTTATCACTAAATAATATTTCCTTGTCTTGATGTTTACCAGTTTGTGTATCCATTTATCTACTGAAGGGTATCTTGGTTGCTTCCAGTTTTTGCTTAATTCAAATATTTTAAAATTTCTCTTAAGACTTCCTCTGTGAAACATGTTATTTAGGACATTGTTGTGTAATATTCAACTATTTGGGGATTTTCCTGCTATCTTTCTGTTACTGATTTCTAATTGAATTCCATTGAGGACTGAGACCATGCTTAATATGATTCCTAGTCTTTTAAAGTTGTTAAAGTGTATTTCATAGCCCAGAATGTGGTCTATCTCTGTGAATGTTCCATGTGAACTTGTGAAGAATGTGTATTCTACTCTTGTTGGTTGAAGGATTCTGTAAATATTAAATAGATCAATCTGATTGATGGTTTTGTTCAGACCAACTCTGTCCTTACTCACTTTCTAACTGTTACATCTATAGGTCATTGATAGAAGGGTGTTGAGGTCTCTAATTATCATGTTTGATTCATCTGTTTCTCTTTGAGGTACTATTAGTTTTTGCCATGTGTATTTTGATAACTGTTATTAAAAGCATATACATTATGAAGAATTGAAGAATTGTGTTAAAGAATTGACCCTCTTATCATTATATAATGCCCCTTTCTATCTTATTTTCCTCACTCTGAAGTCTGCTTTGTCTGAGATTAATATAGCTTTCTTTTAATTAGTGTTTGTATGGTATATTTTTTCTATCCCCTTTTAATCTTTCTGTGTCTTCATGCTTAAAATGGATTTCTTCTAGACAACATTACTTGAGTTTTTTTTTAAATATCTCTTATCTTTTAATTGGTGTTTTCAGAGCACTAAGATAAAAAGGGCTTATTGATATAGTTGCATTAATATCAACCATGTTTGATTCCATTTTCTATTCATTGTTTTGTTCTTTGTTTATTTTTCCTCTTTTCTTGCCTTCTCTGATTTCAGTTGAACATTTTATATGATCCTATTTTATATTCTCTCTTGGAATGTTAATTCTACTCTGATTGATTGATTGATTGATGGCAGTACTAGAATTTTCAGCCTGGCCCATTTAAAAAAACAGATGAACTCTGAAAAATAATACTGGACTGTAAACTCAACGATGGAGTACTGCAAACTCAATATTAACCAGATATGATACCTTTACTAGAGCAGATCATCATGGCCTCAGGAACATGGTATGTGGCCTTTGATCAGACTAATGCTTCTTTTTACATCTTATCAGCAAGAATGATCAGAAATAGTTCACATTCACTCGGGAGAGTGGACCATACATTAATAGCCCTGCCTCACAGCTATATTAACTCTCTAACTCATTGTCAGCATGTAGTCTGAAGAGTCTTGGACTGTTAGAAGACATGACACTGTGCCTATATTGATAGCATGTTAATTGAAGCAGATTATCAAGAAGCAACCAGTATGTTGGGGGCATTGTTAAAATACATATGCTCTAGAAGGTGATAAGTAAAATCTATGAAGTTTAAGTGGCTTACCACATTAGTTAAATAATATAGGAATCCATTAATCTGAGATAGCTCATGACATCCTCTCCAAAGTAAGGACAAATCATTGCATGTCACAACTCCTTCTATGAAGAAGGAAGCACAATGCCCAGTGGGCCTCTTTGGGTTACAGAGGCAGATGAGCCAACTCTGAGGTTCACAATATCTCCTATAAACCTACCCAAGTGACCTGAAAAACTGCTAGCTTTGAGTAGGAACAAGAGCAGGAAAATGTTCTGCAGCATTTTAGGTTGCAGCTTAAGAGGCCTGATGTTTGGGCTACATGATGAAGAAAATGTAACAATGGTGGTATTTGTTATTAAAAGAGATGCCATGTGGAGTTATGGCAAGCCCTAATGGGCCATGCACACCTTTATGATGTTGTTGTAAGACTTTGCCATTGGTAGTGAAGAGTCACACATCCTTTGAATACTATTTCCCACTTTGACAATGGGTTCTCATAAAGATGGAGGACCTGGTTATGGGTCATCAGGTGATCATGAACCACAATTTCCTATCATAAACTGGGTTCTGTTATACTCATCAAGTGATAAAGTTGGCAAGCCTAGCACCAATCCAATGTAAAATGGAAGCTGTGTTTTCAGGATTGGGCATGAAAAATGTTAGAGAGCACAAGGGAGTTACACAAGTTGGTGGCTCAGATTCTCATATTATCTCCCTCTCTTGTACCTATACCTCTCCCTTAGATACACCTATGTGTAACCCCCAGGAGGTCTCTTGTAACCAGCTGACTGAGAAAAAACAAGCTAGACTTGGTTTATGGATGAGTTGGCTTGGTATGTTGGTAAGCCAAAGAAATGATACCTGCCCTAAACTCCCAAATCAGCAATGAGCTTTAAGCAGAATGAAAAGAGAAGTGGCTCATGGTTATAGTATATACAAACTCCTGGGTAGTGACAAATGGCTTGGCTGATTGGCCTGCAAGGAAAAAGTTGAGAAATTGAGGACAAGGAGATCTGGTGTAAAGGCTTGTGCATGGACTTGTAGGAGTAAACACACTTTGTATAACAATTTTGAATCACATTTTAATTCTCACCAGAAAGCATTGATTGACTGATAAAAGGTTAACCTGAGGCATTACCTTTGAGAAGATTGCAAGGGACCATTAAGCCCTAAGTGGCCTGTTTGTTCCTGCACACTTCCTGTTCCTTGTGTCAAAGAAAAATAAGCAAGAAGAAGAGCTATTACCCTAACAGCATTAGTTGACTATAACTAGGTTGTCTATAACCATCAGGAAAGAGCAGTACTACTATTACACAATGAGAGCAGGGAGAAATATGTTTATCATGAAGGTGATCCATTTGGGAAATACTTGACATTCCCTTGTCCAGTTTTGATGATAAATGGAAAAGCAAAGTAGTCGTGGAAACAGATGTCTATGGAAATCAGGGACCCAATTCCTCAGGAATTTGAGTCTAGATTACTACCAGGAAAGCCACCAAGACTAGGAGAGGTGCTAGATGAGGAGGAAGGAAACCTAGAATAGCTAGTAGAGAAGAGGAACAAGTCTTAGTTGTGGCCTCAAGGTCACACCTGCAGGGACCTGTATTTCATCCTACTAACCTTATAAGTTTTCCCTAGTAAAAGAGGTCTACCAGGAGTTTATGTAAAGAAATGTCTCTGGGGAAGAAAGGGGGTAGACTGTAGAAGAAACTTGGATGAATCAGTAGGTTCCACCTTCCAGATTCATGGAAGTTCTGTCAGCTGACTGCCCTTACCATTGTCCTTCTCAAGAAATGTCCTTCATTTGGAGAGAGGCCATGCCCAACATCATGTCCCTTTGCCTGGTTCAGCATTCATCCAGTGACTGAACTATGTGAAAGTATAAACACCTGCCCCCTCTCCATAGTGCAAGACAACTCAGAAAGGCCACCATAGCTTTAGAACTCCCCATGCGTTGGCTGAGGCCTTTGCAGAGATTGTATAGCAACCTGGTTTCTGCTACCTAATTCGATCCTTCCCTTCCTTTTCTTTCTCTTCCCTTCCCCTCCAGTGAGGGAAGCCAACCTGTGATAGCTAGAGTTCAAGCAGGAGGGAACACTTTGAAGGCATCCTTGAGCAAGATGCATTTATTTTTTCCTAGAGCCACAAAAAGGTGATTTAGTAGGAAAAGATGAAACCAGAGAAGTAACCAAGGGTCTTGAGGGCCATTTTCATACTTTGAAAGGAGAGTGGGAGGGGCAATAGTGACTGGCCTTACTGAGTGTTCAAGCAAGTCCAATACTGATAAGTATATGTTGAGTTTAGCAACAAAGAGAGGGACTTGTACTTATGTATTAATATTCTGAAGTAACGTGACCCTGTTTTCACAGTAGCTGGGCTCAGTGACCTTCAGGTTTCCTTCAAGCCCTTAAATTATTTTTTAAAGATTTATTTATTTATTTGAGAGAGAGAGAGAGAGAGAGAGAGAGAGAGAGAAATGCATGTGCATTCTCACTCACACAAGTTGGAGAGAAGCAGAGGGAAAGACTCTTTAAGTAGACTCCCAGCTGAGTACAGAGATGATGAGGGGCTTGATCTCAGGACCCATGAGATCATCACCTGAGCCAAAAGCAAGAGTGGGATGCTTACCTGACTGAGCAACCCAGGGACCCCATGAAGCCCTTCAATTCTATGAAATTGTTTGAGTTATGTACAGTCATCTCAACAAAGAGCTCAGCCTAAAAATTCAATAAATTGAACTGAAACAAATATAGCTCTGGACATATCTTGGTTGTCAATAGCCAGAGCAACATGCAGCTCTAGGAAACTGACAGTTTGAGTATAAATATTTATCCATAGACACATTTATTTTTCTGATGACATTCAATGCAAGCTCCAAAAATAAAGTTTAAGCCTAAAATCTGTAACAAAACTAATATATTTACTTTGGGAACATTTGGAATACTGCTGAATTACTTTATTTGCTAAGTAATTAATGTTTGCTGACCTTTGAGAAAAGTTGGAAAAAACATTGTATTGGGAAAATTATGGCTAATATTGTGCAAATAAGTCTGGACTCAAACTGAGGCACCATGGATAATGGGAAAAAGAACTAGAAAGTATACACAAATAAAAATTTAGCACATAGAATTAACTTAAAAGAAGCATATGTTGTGTCATTACATGAACTAATTTGTTGCTTAATTTATTAAATTTCTACTTAATTACATTGTACACCTTTGCTAAGTCTGTAGTTAAAATGTCCTGTCTACAAAATGTTTTCATAATAAATATCCAAGCTCTCAGCTGTGCTGTTGTAGCAGATCAATAAGTCTGTTATATTTTTTAAATTTACTTGCTTTTAAAAATCAGATTTATTTCTCAATTCCATATTATGTATTGAGTTGTAGTGGTTCTGTTATCTTTCCTAGATATTATCAGTTCCATTCTTTCTTCTATTTCTCATGTGTGGTATAGCTAGAAAAAAATAAACTTAAAATGCAGAAAAATCTCTGTTGACATACATGTTTAACAAAAAATATAGGAATCATATGTCTGTGATATCAATAAGAGATCTAAAAAATTGAACTCAGATGAATATTTTGGTAGTCGTGCTATACCAACTAATTCTCAAATATCCTATTTCCCTACTGTGACTAGAGAAACTATATACATTAGCATAAATAGACATTATTTTGTATTTCTTTAGTGCTCTGAAGATCTTAAGTACTCTATAAACCTTTGTAATGAATTAGAAACTTGAGAACATTCCTTTGAAGTGTTAAAATATATCAAATGCAAAATCAAAGCAATGTAGGAAAATTTCAGTTATCCAGAACACTTAGGGATTGAATTATTCAATATAGGTCTTTACTGAATATTTTCTCTTCTTATGCACTAGACATTTTAATTTTAATAGTGTTTGGTGAAATTATTTTTTATAATGAAATACAAACTTTTCCAGGGTTTTCAGTAATTAAGTTTTATTTTTATAAAAATAATGCTAGTACATAGGTTAAAAAATTTAAATAACATTTCAAAATTTATAATAAAAAGTAGACTTCTGTCTTCTTCAAGCCTAGACATAAGTACCTACAAATATTGAGGCTATCTCTTCTGGCATTTATGTCCATCAATTTAAATAGCATGGCTATACTGCTATTTCTTGATTTATGAAGTTTATATTCATTATGCAAGAGTATATTTTATCTCATCTATAACACCAAACTCTTAAACTTTTATCTCCCCATTCTTTCAAATATAGCTATCTGATAATTTGATAGATCAATATTTATTGTTAACATCTTATTATGATTACATAAATATTGTTCATAACAGAAACGTGTGGCATATACCAGAATTTCATTTCCTTTTTCGATCAAATGTTTTACCTACAGTTAGTCATTACTTCATATTTTCCTAATTTAGTTGTCTATCAGCTCAGTCCAAGCTTTCAAAATTTTTCAATATGACCAAATCTATTGCCGTATTTTATTATTATCTGGCTTGCTTTTATTTTTTAGCAACTTACTGAAATATAATGTAAATACTGTATAATTGAAAGCATTCAAATTGATAGATTTTGACATATGTATACATCTATGAAAAAATCAAGATAATGAGCATCTTTATTTTGCTTCTTTGTAAGCTTTCCTTCAGCTAAACCATGTCTTTTCATAAAATAAACACTGATTTATTTTTTTTAATTAAAAAATGTTATATAAATCGAATAATAGTATTACACTTGTTTTGTGTGGCTTATTTTACTTGGCAAAATTATTTTAATATTTATTCATGTTGTAACAAGTAACAATAGTTCATTCTATCTTATTATTGTATAGAATCCCATAGAGTGGACATATGTAGTTTGTCCTTCTTTATCCATTCATCTGTTGATGGGCACTAGATTATTTCGAATTTTTGGAGAGGGTATGAACATTCATATATAAATCTTTGTGTGGATATATATTGTCATCTCTCTAAGGTAAATACCTAGCAGTGGAATGATTGAATCCTATGGAAGTATATGATTAACTTTTAAAGAAATTAGCAAGCTGCTTTTCCAAATGGTTGTTCCATTAAATTTCCACTAGCAGTTGTATGAAAGTCCTAGTCCTTCATTTCTCACCAAAACTTCTTATGGTACATTCTTTTAAATTTTATCTATTCTGATAGGTATACAGTGGTATTTCATTGTGGTTTTAATTTGAATTTCCCTAATGACTACTGATATTCAACACTCTTTTCATGTGCTTATTTGGCATATTTATGTCTTATTGGTGAAGTGTTCATTCAAATATTTTGCTCATTTTTATTGGAATATATTTTCTTATTATTAAGTTTTGACAGTTCTTTATATATTCTGAATACATGTCCTTTATCAAATATATGATTTGCAAATATTTTTTCCCAGTCTGTGGCTAATCTTTTTATTATCTTTACATTGCCTTTAGAAGGTAGAAGTTCATAATTTTGATATAGTCCAATTTATGCTTTTTTTCTTACATGGTTCATGATTTTGTTGTTGTATTTGAGAAATTGTTGTCTAACTCAAGGATGCTAGAGTTTGAGTATTAGGCAGTGTTTGTCTCATAGAATTATTTAAGATATATTCCCTTCTCTTCAATATTATGAAGTTTTTTATTTTTATTTTTGATTGTGGCATTCTTTCTTAAAGAAGTGATAGCATATTTCCTTAAGTTTTTAGTATAATTAACCATTAAAGCTATATAGACTTCTTTTTAAAGTTTATTACATATTCTTTCTTCTGCTAAGGTTTTTTTTTTTTTTAAAGAATCTATTTATTTATTCATGAGAGACAGAGGCAGAGACACAGGCAGAGACATAAGCAGAGGGTGAAGCAGGCTCCATGCAGGGAGCCAGATGTGAGACTCGATCCCATGTCTCCAGGATCATGCCCTGGGCTGAAGGCGGCGCTAAACTGCTGAGCCACCTGGGCTGCCCCTTCTGCTAGAGTTAAAATTGTTCTTGTTTTTTGTTTCTTAAGGTGAAAATTGAGATTGGTTATTTGACTTTTTTTCATATGTGTATATATATAATATAATTGGTCTGAGACCCTTTTTTCTATATATTTTTCTAGATTGTATG
The DNA here is from genome assembly GCF_018345385.1 of Vulpes lagopus. NCBI lineage: Eukaryota > Metazoa > Chordata > Mammalia > Carnivora > Canidae > Vulpes > Vulpes lagopus. The sequence continues at coordinate 135,137,549 of NC_054825.1, forward strand.
TATGCCTGTATATGTGTTATGACAAAGTGATGTGTAAACCACTAAAAGGAGTATGATCTCAAACACAAGATATTCCACATGGATGTAATGATTAGATGAGATATCTATGGACAATAGAATTACTTCAAACTAAATGTAATACTAGACCAGAACACTAAGAGAAGCAAGTCTTCAGGGAAATACAATTTTTAACATGACTTTCCTATATGTTAGGGATTACCTAAGAGAAAGTTGACTTAAACATTAAATTTCTGTTACCTTTATAAACAAAAATATGTAAAAATTAAGAAATAAATTTCAGAAGAGGAGCAGTTTTATTTAAAAACCTAAGAATTGTGTCTTCTGCTTCTAGGAAGAGGGAGTAGACATACCTTTTCCTATTCTTCCCACAAAGTTGAATAAAAGCCTTGGAGATTTATATAAGAGCATCTTGGAATCCAAGGAACATCATGGTGGTGAGTTCCTTGGATTTTCTTTTTGTTCCTAAATTTGGTGCTGAATAATCTGGCAACACCAAATGCCACAGGGTACAGATGAGAAGAGCCCCAATAAAAAATACTCTGTCAAGCTAAAGAGCCAATAAAGTGGTATCCAAGCAAGACAAAAAACTAAACAATATGTATTCTAAAATAGTCAAACACAAGAGAAAAAGCTTTAGTCCTCTCCGTGACCTATGATAGAAAGATTGCTGAGTAGGGAGCCTAGACTTCTATGTTGGTCAGGTGATACTGAAGTACTTTAACCGTCTTTCCAGAGAGTCAGAGAGAAGGCCAAGTAGATGGACTTAACATTCTCATCAGGCAATAATGAGATCCATCTCCCTTGCAGTCTCAGTGGGAACATATAAGAAGCTTGGACTTCCACCCTACTAGACAGTACTAAGATGACCTTCTTCTCCTTCTTTTTCCTTCTTTCCCCTCCTCCACTAGACAGAAGAGGTCTAGTGGAGATTCAGGACTTTTGCTACCTCCCAGTGGTAATCGGGCTATACCCTATGTTGTGTCAGTGGAAGCCATAAGGAGAGCAGTAATGAGGCACTCATATACCTCCCAGCAGGGAAAGAATCAGGAACGGCCTAAACAGTAGGTGGAACTTCAGTTCTCAACCCAGCAGTAATAATGAGCCACCCCCACCTCATTTTCAGCAGAAGCCAAGAGGGAGCATGGACTTCTACATCCAGCTGGGAATAGTAAGGGGGCACCTTACCCTTTCCTTGTTGGAACAGTGTCAGAGAAAGCTAGTTAAACCAGAAGATTTAAATAAGATCCAGAATCTCAAATATAATAACCAAAATGTTCATGTTTCAGTCAAAATCCACTTGTCATACCAAGAAACAGGGAAAAATCAAATTTAATGAATAAAATAAAATCAAGAGATGCCAACATTGAGATGACAGGTATATATATTAGAATTATTTGACAAAAAGTTGAAAGCAGCTATCATAAAAGTGCATCAATGAACAATTACAAACACACTTGAAACAAATGAAAAAATAGGATCAGGAAAGAAATAAAAACTATAGCAAAAAAATTGAAGAAATAAAGAGAATCATGGAAATTTTAGAACTGACGAATATAATAACTAAAATTTTAAAAATGAATGGATGTTCTCAATAGTAGAATAAAAGGAAGAGAGGAAAGATCAGTGTATTGTTAAAATGAATGTACCAGTAGGCTGTGATACATTATGCATATGTAATAAAATATCTACAGCAACTAGTGAAAAAAAACTATACGAGGAAGTGCACTTAAAAACACCACAGATAAATCAAAATGCAATTCCAAAAACTGTTCATGTAATCCACAGAAAGCCTGGAAAAAAGATGAAAAATACAAACAACTAACAAAACAAAATCAAAATGGCCAACTTAAACTTTAATATGCCAATAAGTTTATTATATATAAGTGGTTTAAATGTACTAATTAAAAGACAGAGATTCTCAAAGTGGATTGAAATATATAACTTGACTATCTGTTGTGTACAAGAAAGTTACTTCAAATAAAACAATACTGACAGATTGGAAGTACAGGAATAGAAAAATTATATTGTGCAAACATTCATAAAAGAAAGCAAGAGGAAGTACAATGATATATTTAAAGTGCTCAAAGAAAAAGAAAACCTGCCAACCAAGAATACCACATTCAGTAAAACTGTCCTTCCAAAATAAAGGAGAAATAAAGACATTCCTAAACAAACATAAGCTGCAGGAGTTCATCACAAGACCTGCCTTAAAGAAAATGCTAAAGAGAACTCTTCAAGTTAAAAGACAAAAATTCTAAGTCCAACATGAAAACATGAAAGTATTAAACTCACTGCTAAAGTAAATATATAGGTAAATTCAGAATGCTTAGATATTGAAATGGTAGTATGTAAATCACCCTTAACTCTAGTTTAAAGATAAAAGACAAAAGAACTAAAAATAACCACAACCACAATAACTAATTAAGGGATACACAGTATAAAAAGACCTAAGATGTGACATCAATAGCATAAAATATGGCAGAGGGGAGAAAAAAGTAAAATTTTTGTATGCTATTGAAATTAAGTTGCTATAACCTGTTTTTAAAAATGAAATGTTTTATATAAGCTTCATCTTATAACCTCAGAGAAGAAACTTCTAGTAGATACACAAAAGATAAAGAAAAAGAAACTAAGCATACCACTTCAAAAAAAAAAAAAAAAAGCAAATCATAAAGGAAATAGCACTAGAGGAAAAAAGAAACAAAGGGACTACAAAACAGAAAACAATGAATGAAATGAGAGTAATAAGTCTGTATCTATTAATAATTACTTTATTATTTTTTAAAAATATTTTATTTATTTATTCATGAAAGACAGAAAGAGAGGGACAGAGACATAGGCAGAGAGGGAAGCAGGCTTCCTGTGGGGAGCCCGATGCAGGGCTTGATCCCAAGATTCAGGATCACGGCCTGAGCCAAAAGCAGACACTCAACCTCTGAGCCACCCAGGTGCCTTAAATAATTACTTTAAATTTAAATAAAGGGGCACCTGAGTATCTCTATCAATTAAGCATCTGCTTTTGGCTCATGTCATAATCCTAGGGTCCTGGGATCCCTGCTTAGTAGGGAGTCCCTCCCTCTGCCCCGCACCCTGATCGTGCTCTCTCTTTCTTTATCTCTCTCAAATAAACAAATACAAACTTTTATAAGATTAAAAAGTTATGGGGAGGTAATATATAGCACGGTGACTATAGTTGACAATACTATATTGTATATTTGAAAGTTGATATAAGAGGATAAAACTTAAAATTTCTTAACGCATACACACAAATAGTTGCAATTATTTGAGATGTTGAATATATTAACTAACCTTATTGTGGATGTTGTTTTGCAAAACACACATACATCAAATCATCATGTCATACACCTTAAACTTACACAATAGTCCATGTTAATTATATCTCAGTAATGCTGGGAAAAGAATAAATGTAAATATATATACCCCAAACATTGGAGCACCTAAAAATTTAAAAAAGTGAAGGGAGAAATAGACAGCAATACAGTAATAGTAACTTTAATACTCCTACACTCAGCAGTGGATAGATCATCTGGACAGAAAATCAGCATGGAAATAATGGATTTTAAGAACACTGTAGTCCAAATGTAGACATATGCTTGTCATTCCATCCAAAAGCCACAAAATATACAATCTTTTCAAGCACATATGAAGTATTCTTCAGGATAGATCATATGTTGGACCATAAAACAGGTCTTAATGAAATTAAGAAGGCTGAAATCATATCAAATATCTTTTTTGACAACAGAGGTATAAAAAATCAATAGCAGAGGGGAAAATTGGAAAATACCAATATGTAGAAATGAAACAACACACTCCTAAAACAACCAACGAGTAAAAGAAGAAATCAAAAGAGAAATCAAAAAGTATCTTGAAACAAAAATGGAAATGCAACATATCAAAACTCATGGGATATGAGAAAAGCAGCTCTAGAAGGAAGCTTAGACAATAAAAACCCACATAAGAAAAAAGAAAGATCTCTAGTAATAACCTAACTCTGCATCTCACAGAGCTAGAAAAAGAAGAACAAATTAAGCCTGCAGTTGGCAGGAGAGAAATCATAAACATTAGAGCAGAAATAGTGATTAAACACATAATAGACAAGATCAATGAAACTAATAATTGGTTTTTGAAAAGAAAATTGACAAATCCTTAGCATTTTAAACTAACCCAGAAAAAAAAGAGGACTCAAATAAATAAAATTATAAATAAAAGAGAACACATTACAGTTGATACCACAGAAATATAAAGGATCACAGGAGATTAATAACTATAATTACATGACAGCAAATTGAATAACCTAGAAAACATGGATAAATTCCTAGAAACATGCAACCTACCAAGACTGAGTTATGAAGAAATAGGAAATTGGCCAGCATTACACTCATACCAGTGCCAGATAAGGATACGGCAAGAAAAGAAAATTACAGGTCAATATCCCTGATGAACATACATGCAAAAATCCCCAACAAAATACTAGCAAAAAAATTCCACAATACATTAAAAGGATCATATATTATAATTGAGTAGGGTTTATCCCTAAGATATAAGGATGAAACTTCAGCATATGCAAATCAATAAATGTGATACATCACATGAACAAAATGAAGTATAAAAATAGATGTAGGAAAAAGCATTTGACAAATTTTAATATCCTTTTATAATAAAACTCTTAACAAATTAGGTACAGAAGGAATGTAAGTCAACATAATAAAGGCTATATATATGATAAACCGACAGCTAACTGAGTGATAAAAAAACTGAAAGCTTTTCTACTAAGATCAGGAATAAGACAGTGATACCTATTCTTACTATTCATAATCAATATAGTACTGGAAATCCTGGCCAGAGAAATTAGGCAAGAAAAAAAAGAAGGTAGCCACATTAGAGAAGAAGAAGTTGAACTATTTGCATGTTGACATGATCTTTTATATATAATATCCTAAATTCCACATGGCTAAATCAGTATGGTTTGCACAAAGATATGAATAACCCAATTACTTGGAATGGGTGAAGGTGTAAAGGAAGGATGAACTATCAAAAGTTTGGACAAGTAACTAAAAGTTTTATATTAAGCTGCCTATTAAGGCTATAGTGTGCTGGAAGACAAGACTTTGTGTATTCACACTGGATTTTGGGAAATGGGCTAGTGCTGAACATTGTTCTGAAAACAGAGAGGAATTTGAAGTGGTGTATGATAGATAACTTTAACAAGGAGAACCAATGCTGGACTGTAAGTAAGGAAGCAAAACCTTATTCATAATGTCACCAGGCTCTTTCTTTTAGGAATTGACAAGGTGATTCTAAAATTGATAGGGATGCTAGAATATCAAAAGGAATCTTGAAAAGGAAAAATGAAGTCAAAGAACCCACACTATTTGATTTTAAGACTTAGTATAAATCTATAGTAATCATGACAATGTGTAATTTGGATTAATATTAACAAATAAATCAATGGAGCAGAATAGGGACCCCAGAAATAGATTGACATTTGCCTTTCTTTTTGTTTTTTAAGATTTTATTTATTTATTCATGAGAGACACACAGAGAGAGGCAGAGATATAAGCAGAGGAAGAAGCAGGCTCCATATAGGGAGCCTAATGCAGGACTCTATCCCAGGATCCTGGGATCACACCCTGAGCCGAAGGCAGATGCTCAACCATTGAGCCATCCAGGTATCCCTACATTTGACTTTCAATCAAACATTAAAAGAAATTAAATACAGAAAAGGATATCTTTTTAAATAATGATGTTGCAATAATTAGGTATCCATATTGAAAAAAAATGAACCTGAGAGTACCTTAGATCATACCAAAAATTAATTTGAGATGGCTCATAGATCTAAATGGAAAAGTTTACAATATAAAACTTTTAATAGAAGACACAGGTGAATATCTTTAGGAAATGGAGATAAATTTTTCTTAGGATAGAGCATGAAATAACATAAGGGAAAAATGATTAATTCGACTTTATCAAAATTTAAAGTTCTTCTTATCAAAAGATACCATCAAATGAATGAATTAGGAATGTTCAGACTTGGAAAAAAATATTTCCAATGCAGATACCTGATAAATGGCTGGTATCCAAGATATCAAAAGAACTTCTACAATTCAAAAATAAAAAGGTAAACAATCATTTTAAATGCATGCAAAATAGTTTAACAGATACTTTACAAAGAAGATACACAAATTAGCACATTGAAAAGTGCTCAACATCAACAGTGAAATACCACTGGACCCCCAGCAGACCTCATTGAATGATACACTCAAGATTTGTACATTTCTTTGAAGGTACAGTTAACCTTAACATAAAATAACTGTGATCACATATTGAACTCTAGTTAATGGTGTGCATCCTGAGGTATTTAGCAAGCAGCATAGTAGGGGCTGCAACTAACTTAGACATATATCAAATAATAAAATGCATAGATAGGTAAATATGTGATGAGGAGCATCTGGCTGGCTCAGTCTGTAGAGTACACAACTCTTGATTTCAGGATCATGAGTTCAATCCTCAAAATTGGGCATGAAGCCTACTTAGACATATATACATTGGAAAACAAGATGTTGAACTGTTTATTTGCATGTTGACATGATCTTTTATGTATAATATCCTAAATTCCACATGGCTAAATCACTATGGTTTGCATTAAGATATGAACAACCCAATTACTTGGAATGGTTAAAGGTGCAAAGGCTCAACCACTGAGCCACCCAGGCATCCCAAAAATAAATCTTTTAAAAAAATAAATAAAAGATAAATATCGTTAGATTGGATTGAACAACAAAATCCAACTATATGCTGCTTGTAGGAGACTCACCTTAAATGCCAAGATGCGTAAAATTTGAAAGCAAAAAATACTAAAAAGATACACCATATATATACTAACCAAAAAAGAATCAGTTAAAATATTAGTCAAAGTAAACCTTAATGAAGAGATAACAGTAAAAACAAAAACAGGCATGATGTAATAATATTGGGTGAATTCATCAAGAAGAAATAATAAACCTAAATTATATACATCTAATATCATAGCCTTTAAATATACAAAGCAAAATCTGACAAAAATAAGAGGAAAAACAAATCCACAGCAGTATTTTTTTTTTTTATTTTAAGATTTCATCTAATTTATTTGACAGAGAGAGAGAGAGAGAGCACAAGCAGTGGGAGCAGTAGAGGGAGAGGGAGAAGCGGGCTCCTCACTGAGCAGGGAGCCCAATGAAGGGCTCCATTTCACAAACCATGAGATCATGAGCTGAGCTGAAACCAAGAGTCAGCTGCTTAACTAACTGAGCCACCTAGGTGCCTTTTATGGAATTTATCAAAGACTCTATATTTACAAACAATTCTGTTAATATGTTCTCAAAGAGATCTATGGAATATTGCACAGTAGTCTTCTGCAAAGGTCAGTATTAGGCTCCAATTTAAGTGATGTTTTTGTCTGTATCTATCCATAGTCCAGTACCTTGATCATAATTTCCCATCAATAGAATTTCACTGCAATACAAACTGCATAGTATGGAAACTGACTTATAATGGAGGCTCCTTTTCCATGCTGTGGGTCAAGGCTGGCTTGGACATAAAGCCTATTATAATCTGTCCAATCTTACCAACTGTATTTCCCAAAGTAACTTCATTACTACTAAATATAATAAAAGAATTAAAATATATTAGCAGCCTCTATGTGGCAGATACCATGTCAGCGAGCAACAAAGAGATAAATGATCTCTAATAGCAATTCAGAATTTCAAAGGAGTGTACAGCTTTTAGCAGAGTATTCATAATTGACACTTAGTAAAAGTATATTGATTGAATAAACAGCTACTTATTAAAGAATACTTTATAAAGGTAGTTGAATAAAATTTTATTGGATAAATCAAGAATGCAGGCACTGTTTATTGTTTACGAAGATTCATATGTACACTTTAAGAAGATCTCACTCTGGCCCAGACATGAAAGGTCCTGAAGCTCTAGGAGGCAAATTACGGAGTGAAAGTCCCTTGTGTCTTTTTGATTGACTGATTGATTGATCGATTCCTTTCTTTATTCAACAAATATTTATTTATTGTGTATTATGTATATCAGGGACTAATGTAACAGTGACTGAGATTGACAAAGCTCTAGCCACCTAGGTTTCATATGGTTTACTTTTTATTTGGGGAGGCCAATATTTTAAAAGATCCCTCTCAACTTAAAACACAATTAATTATTTAATTGTGATTGTAATAAGTGCTATCAAGAAGTATAGGGCTGTATAGGATATTATAACAAGGAGTCCTTGCCTAGTATTGGTTGGGAGGGGGCGGGGAGTGTAGTGTGTGTCACAGTGCTTATTAAAGGCAATATATTTGAACCACTCTGGGATGATAAATTAGATAAAGTAGAAGGGGATAGCCATGTATCTCAGATTGAGAGAACAGTCTTTATGCAAAAGACTTATCCTTTCCCTAACAAATATGGTATACTTCATAAATGAAACAAAATGTGAATAGAGTGAAATGGTAGAGTGGAAAGAAAAATATCCAGATCATGCAAAGCTTTAAGGAAATGTTAATGATTTTCTTCTTTATCCTCAGAGCATAGAAAGCCTCAAGAGGAATTATTCTAGATTGATTCAGGGCAGGTATTTGCAGGGAGGCCAGTGGTTCATACTGACTAGAGGGCAGGAAAAACTCTCTAATGACCTGGACCAGTATGGTCAATGTGGAAATAAAGGAAAATAGTTTCATTCAAGGAGCATTTAGTATGTAAAACTGACAAAAAAAAAAAAAATGACTGGCCCTTGATTGGATATGAAGCATCCGAAGAGGGAGAGGTCGTGGCTAGGACTATGGTTTCTCTGTCTGTGTGGTGGTGGCACTTTTCTATGAGATTCTCTACAGTAGAAGGACAGCAGGTTGCAGAAGTAAGATGATGATGTTCAGTGTGAACAGCCTTTGAAACTTCTAAGCAGAGATGTAGGCAGTTACACAGTTCATTTAAAACTCAGAAGAAAGTTATGGGCAAGAAATACGTTGTTAGATAATCAGATGGCATTGCCTAGGATGTAAATATGGAAGTAAAGCAAGTTTGGTTCAGAACTTTGAGGAACTCTTTTACTTAAAGACCACACAGAAAGGATGATCAGATACACAATGGATGAAAGTGACATTTGTAGAAAAGAACCTATGGGTATGGTGTCTTCTAAGGCAAGGGGAGAGTGTTTTGAGAATGAAGGGTGGTAAAAGCTATTCCTCTGAATGAAATCTTCTCATTATATTTGAAGGAGGTTTGCTTAGGGTTCTCTTTGAAATGCTAATGTTACCTGACTCTGCTTAGAGTGATGGTCTACTTACTGCAGGTGATAGGAAATAAAATCCTTGAGAGCTGATGACTTCATATTGCTAAGAGTGCATGGTGCCAAATCTATTCTAGAATAACATTTATCTCCTGAATGGTATAATTTCGGATGTCTTCATTTAATTCACTGCTAATGTTGTATTAGAAGTTAATATGACTTGTCAGTGCATTATTGTATTCACATTGAAAAGAATTCTTTCTGACATTAAGTATGAGCATCAGGAAGTCTGAATGTGTTCAAAATCATGTATAAATACAAGTATTATGGGATCAGTTACTTATATAGGGAATTCTCATTCACTCTCCCATTCAGCAAACATTTCTTAATTGCCCAATACATACCACTAGTTATTAATGCTGGGAATATAAAAACAATTATCTTAAGACACATCTCTTATAAACTATCACACTGTTGGGGAAAATACATGTGTGATGGGGAGGAGAAGTTGAACCTGATGAGATAGGTCAGAGATGGATTGTGAAGTACTTTCAGTATAAGGTGAAACATTAGTTTAGGGTAACCAAATAATTAATGAGGAAAATGTCTCTTTTATAGATAATTTCTAGCTAATAAACCAAGAAGAAATGATAAAATATCATCATTTTGCTTATAATACCTCATTGATCTTGGCAACGGTTGATAACAAGAAAAAGAGATGAGTCATTCTTATGTACCTCTTAATGCAAGTTGTGAGACAAACTATGAAATTTTCTTGCCTAAAATATAGAATCCAAAATAGATCAAAATAGATCTGACCACCAATTTAAAGGAAATGCATACCAAACAACCATGTTAAATAATATCATTGAAATTCAATCAGAAAAACCTAGACAGAACAAGCACCTCATCTTCTTCAACGACTAACTACAATTATAATGAAAGTAAGGAAAGGATGAGCAGACACCCATTGACTAAAATAGGCTTAAAAGACATAGAAAAAATTGTAATTGATGGTCTCTAATTAGACCCTGATTCAAACTGTCAAATAAAAATGTACACAACAATCAGAGAATTATAAACACTGCTAGATTTATTGCTACTAAGAAAGTGCAGTTTGCTTTTAAGTATGATAATGTTTTATAATTATTTTTTTTAATAGTTCCTTTCTTGTATGCTTTAGAGTTGAAATGCTATAATGCTTGGGATTTGCTTTAATATAATCAAGGATGGGAAATAGTTGAAAATAAGTTGGTCATGAGTTATGAACTGTTGAAACTGGCTGATGGACACATGAATTTATTTTATTATTTTCATTACCTTTCCATAGGTTTGAAATTTTCCATTTAATAAAAAGTCAAAAAAAGAAAAAGAAAAAGAAGAAAGAAAAAGAAAGAAAGAAAGAAAGAAAGAAAGAAAGAAAGAAAGAAAGAAAGAAAGAAAAGTTTTCCGAATCAGAGAAAGTAAGGAAGGAAAAGGGAAGAGGTTTCTGATGGTAGCAAGTTGAAACTATTTAAGCAGCTGTTGTAGAAATGCAGATAAAAGATGATGAGGGATTTAAGCCAATATTTTGATGTTGGAGATAGTGATGGGAAAGAGTTTGCCAGCCTTTAGTTAGAACCATGTGGATGGAGGAGGTGAGAAGACCCTAAGGTTAGAGTCCTGGACAATCTGATGAGATTTATCAAACAACTTGCCGAGACGCAAATATCCCAGGGTTCTTTTTACTAATGTTGTAACAGTTGGGGGATTCTGGTAGGATGCCCAGGGTGAGTTCTCCAGCAAGAAGTTGAAGAGACTCATGGGAGCGAGGCAATCTTAAAAAAAAAAAAAAAAAAAAAAAAAAAACCCTCACCCAGTTGATTTGGAGGGGTGAACTCAGCTCTGCTAGCAACCCCAGCCACACCCCCCCACACCCTCTTCATCAACCCTTCCTTCGAACCTATCTTGCATGGAACAACATGCTGTCTGTTGGATAGTTGCCAGTTGTTTTTCTTTCCCCTTTCTTCCTGAAACTGCTAGGTTTGTTTGTTTTATTATATGAAGTGGTTCTACAAGACAAGAGGATTTAGGGGACAGTTTGGAAAGATGAGTGAGAGAGAAGAGAAAGGATCACTTTTATTAGAAGTAACTATGAAGAGAAATGTGTTAAGGGAAAATGGGGGGAAATGGCAGTTCTTGGAGGAAGGGAAGCTTGAGGATAAGCCAGAGATGATTAAAAGGAATTTTATATTTTTCAAAGACAGAAATCATTATTTTTTTTCTTCCTTCTCTCCGTCAAAACAACAAACAAAGAAGAACATGTCTCACCCATTAATGCTCTGGGGTTAGATTTGTGTGATTGTTTTTATACCAGCTTGTGCTGAGAGGCTTTAAGGGCAGAGCAGAGCAGCATGAGGATTTTCTTTTCCACTGGGGTTCTGTAATGGGTGCTTTCAGGGAGAATTGGAGAGAGAGAGAGAGAGAGAGAGAGAGAGAGAGATGCATTTGTTTTAAGGGTGTTTTATGCTGGGTTTTAGCCTTCCATTTTTTATTTCTATGTTTATTTGCTATAAAGAAGAAGACAGAAGTTCTACCAAATTTCATTTATTTAAAAAATTCCAAAAAACATGTGGAACGATTGTAAGAAAAATAAACATGGGAGTTGTGTCACATTTCCACCAGTAACATGGCAATATCTTTTGAAGATTCCATGAAGACATAAGATAGGGGGCCAGCATGGGTAGACGGTTATTTTCTGAAGATGAGAATCATGTAAAAACATGGTAGGGTATGTACTTGGCCATGTTTGCAACACTTTGAATGTATTACACCCCTTTTGTAGATCAAAATAAAAATAAAATGGTATTTGTACAAGTATTTGACACAGTCGGTGCTTGATAGGGTTATCATCATTGTCACTGTCTTTGTCACCTTTGTCATAAATCATGAAAAACCAGTGAGAGAAAAGATTAGACACGGGGAAACACCATATGGACAGGGGTGGCTTCAGTGGCCAGGCTTGCTGTGCTACGTCAGAACGTTCCAACACAGTGGGTAGGATGCTCCGCTCTTTTGGTTACTTTCCCTAGGACTGGCAGCTGCAGTGTCTATCTCCTGTGATTAGAGGCTTTCAGTTATCTCCAGTGGGGCGGAGGGAACAGGAGGACCTATGTAATGTTGACAGAAATTATCTCTAAAAAGAGCAATTTATGGCACTACAACAAATAATCTGGCATATAAGGGGAAATGAAATATCGGCCTGCAAATATATTAAATAGGGACAGAGGAAGGTTCAAAGAATGGGGAGAGTGTACTTGAGCCTGAATTGGGTATGATTAATTCTGAAGAAGCACAGACCTCTCACTCATGGGGCATGGTTATTTGAGATAGATTCAGGTGATAGCTAGAAAGGAGAACATGACAGAGAACATGAAATCGGCTTTATAATTAAAATATGGGAAGATGGGCACATTTCTACAGGGAAAAAGAGGTCGGAGTTTCACATTAGATTGTCATAAAACAGCTAATACAAATAATGCGAAGGTTTATTCTTAGGATAATGTTTTCAGTAACAATGGAACACATTTTAAAACAGATGATCTCAAGATTGTAAGCCATGCAGAGGTAAGATCCATGAGTTTTCTCTGTATCCTTCCAGTGATTCCAGTACAGGCAGGATTATAATGGATAGTAAAAGATTTTAAAATTAAGCATCGTGGTAACCTGAAAGGAAATTATATCGGAACCTTTTTCTTGATATGGCTTTGTCACTAACTAGCCTTTTGACATGGAACCGGTTCCTTTATTAGTAAAACAAGCATATCCAGTGCGAGTTAGCTGCTCCCACTGCCCAGTTCCACCATCTTCACTCTCTTATGGCTGTAACTCTTGAGAGTACTCCCTGGTTAACCTTCTGCATGCAAGTCTCGGTCTCAGTGCCTGTTTCCAGAGAACATGGTCAAAGACACTATGTCATCAAATGTACTTGTTTATTCACCTGAATGTGTATTATCTGCAAATGGACTTCATGCTCCTTCTTGGATTCTCAAATGCACATGTGTATGTGTTGTCAACCAAGAAAAGAAGCAGGGCTAAGGTAAAACACAAGCATTTATTTGGGATCTTGAAACTGCAATTCAGAGAGCACAGATTCAGATAGCAACACAAATTGTTTCCCCACTAGGGAACCAGAGTCAGGGTTTTTAAAGACAAAGGGGAATGCTTGTATGTGCCTACACAGAATTTTGATTGGTGTTGGTGGCAGAAAACTAATTTTGGTGAAAGATAATTGGTTGCTAAGGCTACCTATCATTAAGCAAAAGTCTGCCACTGTAGCAAGTTGCAGATGTTCTTGCAGAGTCCTTGGAATATGTGCAGTTTAGCCCCATTGAAAAGTTCATGGTTCCAGTTGGTGGGGATATACATAATAAGGTCCATCTTCTTGGTGGCCTCCCTGCTCCACTTAAACCTCCTGGCAGAAATGACCACAGTTCATTTCACCTTTCACGATACCATTACTTGTGTCACCAGAGATAGTAGTTTCAATATGAGCCTTGAACCATTTCAGGTGAGATAATACTTTATTAGCCTTCAACCTGGGATTGGTGAAAATGAAGTTTAAGTCCTTCCCTGTTAGATCAAGTATGTAGTCATGTAGACATGGGATAAAGCTGGGTTTGAGGACTTCATGGTGATGTGCTTCCTTCTGCAGCAATATGTTAGGATGGTTGAGAGAGTAATGTGTTTACATACGGCTCTCTAATCCCCACAGATGATGGAAAAACTGTACATAAAACCTAAGTGTCTGGAAGCCTTCTTTCACAGATGAGAGGGGAGAGAGGTAGGAACTTCTTGAAAATATAGGACAGAGAGAAAGAAGAATTCCCAGAACTTAATGAAACAGAACAACTGATCTCAGTTTCCTCTCTGGTAATAGAAGGAATGCCTTCCCTTCATACATGGATTGGGGGCAGATAAAATCATAGGTGTTTCACTCATCTGTGTGTTCCATTTGAACTTTTACTTCTTTTGGAATGCAAAGTTTTCTTAACCATAAAGGGAAGAGAAACGAGGGAAAAGCAAAAGCAAATTTTGTTCCCAAAAAAAGGGAGCATGTACAATATGTATAAGTAAGTTTTAAAACTCTGTGGTACAGCAGTGCCGCCTTGGGAGGCTCAGTCAGTTAAGCATCTGCCTTCAGCTCAGGTCATGACCCCAGGTTTAGCCCCTCGGGCTTTCTGCTCAGTGGGGAGCCTCTTTCCCCCTCTCCCTCTGCCTGGTGCTAGTCTACTTGTTCTCTCTCTCTCTCTCTCTCTCTCCCTCTCTTCCTCCCTCTCTCTGTCAAATAAATTCTTTCTAAAAAATAAAATGTTTTGATACATTTTTCTATGTCGCTAATTTCATGACAGATGAATAGTATCTGGTGTTTAAGCGTTTAGGTTTTTAAAATTATAGACATTAGGGTAGGACATGGTTGAATATGAAGAAATCTCCTGGGAGCCACAACACATTGTGATGGTAGAGCCTTTTGGGATGTCCATGACGTCAAAGGCAAAAACAGTCTCTTTCAATTTTGGTCATTATCCTAACTTCAATTAATTTTTTTTTTTATTTTGGTCATTTAGAGCAAAAGCAGATCTGCTTACTATTCTTAACTCTATTTCTCAATGTTACTGGAACTTCAAAACTTTTGAAAATTCCAATTACTCCTCCACCCTGATCCTAAAGCTATTCTGTGAATGGGGCAGTTAACTCCTCAGTGATTTAAAAAACCCTCCAGGGCTGTGGAGCCTGGGGCCAGAGAACACAGAGCTGGAGCTCCTCTGATAACGTCTGCACTGCCTTTCTATTTTCCTTATGTCCAAATTAGTTCATCTTACCCTTTCCTCTTTTTTTCTTTTGTCCTGATTACTTTTCCATAGTAGTTCTATTTCTTCTCTCACAGGTGAAAAAAGGAAAAGATGTTACTATAGCTACCTTTTGTGTGTGTGTTGCAGAGTTTTGTTTACCAGGGGGCCTGAGGCCATCCAGGAGGAACAAGTTGGTGAATCATCAGTGTATAGTCGGAATTCATGTTCAGTGCTGGATTGCTTGGGAAACTGGCTTATTAACTGCTCCATTTGTGTCCTTTGAAATAGTTAGGGATGCTTTTCTGGATCTGAGCTAGTGATTTTTTTCCTACATTGTACAGAAGATAGGAGATTTCTTTCCTCATTTCTAATGGCTTGCTGATCAAGCTAGCAGGAAGTTAAGGGCAAGTCATGGCTCTATTCATCTCAGGATATCAAGGAGCTCCTTCCAGCGCTTAAATCCTATTGCCACTTTAGCCTGTTGAAGATGTAACAAGTTTTCAGTGAAATTCTTTGTGTCTTTTGAGTGAATACCCTAAGGCACAGGGAGAAATTGACTGAGCAAAATAAACCCTGTCCAAACTTGACACTGAAAATCTTGATTCCGGGCCACATATTTAGTTATGAAATACAATCACATACAAAAGCGTGTGAAAATATACTTTTCATTTAAAAGTCCCAGAATGCTCTAATTACTAGGCAGTAATTTACTCATTCCATATAGGGTTTGTCCTACATATTTGTTCCTGTCGGGCAAGCTCAGGGCTCAGTTCCAAGCTGCACTGTTGAAGGGAGAAGGCAGGAGGCAAGTCTGCTGTTTTAGCATAACCTCTGTAAAAGTTCTATTTTGACCCAGTGTTGCATTAGGGATCTCTATATTTGCTGTCTCCCAACCACAACTCTTGTTCCTGGTACACACAGCACGATGCTAAGAGCTAGCTTTTAACAACCACACCCTATTGTGAATAACCAAGGGTATTAGGTGCACAAAAAGCTATTAAGGGTGACTATCTTATCAAGACAGCAGATCAGTGGCCAGGACCATTGCTAAAACACTTACCAAATTCACTAGATGGACAGGGTACATTTGTAAACTTGCTGATTAAATCCAGAAGTAAAGTGACGTTTTTCTGCAAAATCCAACTTACTCTTCATTGTGATTCTAAATTACAGAAACAGCAGCCACACCCTGGAGTATGCCAGCAAATTGCACTATTTGTGCAGAAAAAGCTGTTTAGAATGAAGGGTTAGCCTTTTCCGTCATAAAAACATTTTATGTGATTGGCAAATCAGAAAGTGGTCAATCAGCAGACAGTTATAGAGATGTTTTTCATCTCTAGTAACAGCAGGATGCTAATGGGAGAGTTAAGACGAAAAGAAACACACACACACACACACACACACACACACACACAACATTGATTTGTTGACAGAGGCCTAGCAGCTGTCACAGTAAAACATGGTTCTCTTGCACTTAATCAATGTCAGTCTCCAACCCAATCGTTTTGTAGCCCAGATGAGAAGCAATCAACAGGAACACCTTCATAAGCATGAAGCTTGCTAGATGGGATTCAATGAAGTGTGTCTTTAAGCTTAGGCGCTCAAAATGTGATGCATGACCAAACCTAATCAGAAATGTTTAACCCTTTGAAAGGATGCAGCAATTACTAGCCTGCTTTTTTTTTTTTTTAAGATAGAAAATACATTTCCCACTCCAACTACAATTTTTAAGATATCCTGTGTCTGTTTTGATGCACAGTTCTTTTCCTTGCTGGATAAGGTGAAGCGTTGTCATTAATCATGGTTCTCATCCTAAAGCGCAAGGTGCTATTTTAAATGCATCTCATTTCTCAGAAAGACAATACAAGAACAGTGACTAATTTCACCACTGATTTTCTAGGTTTCTTTCTGTGTGAATGTTTACTCTATGAAATGGCACCTTTATTATTAGTGTTCTGGCCCAAGGATAATGGCTTAGGGGACTTCTGTTCCTGCAAATCAAGACCAACCTAAGGACCTAAATCATATTTCCTGTAGAATGAGATTTAATTTCATATGAGTTCCTTATTATGTTGACCAGTGGGGAAGATGCTCTGAGAAACAGGACACCAGTGACAGGCTCTCTCAAATAGAGAGAAATTCCAAGCAGTGCTCCGTCTCCCAGCTTGGAGGAGATGCCAGCGTCCCTGGGCCATCACACGCCTCTTCACACCATTGCTTCGGCAGTGCCCAGAGAAGCAGAGTCATCAGGGCTTATATTTCTTTCTGGTTCTCACAGAAGTAGGATGCATGAGTGGTGGTGGAGGGAGTTGCTTGGGAGTGGACTGTGAACTATCTAGGGAAAAGCAGAAGAGCAAAACCTACTTCTTCACTTAATGCAAAATACCGAAGAGAGAAAAATGTATTCTCTGTCTTTTGTGTCATTTTTTCACTGTAGGTGCATTTGTAAACTCACTGATCAAATCCAGGAAGTAAAGCGACACTTTTCAGAAATAATCTGTGAGTTAAGGGATATATATATATATCTGGAGAGAGAGTCAGGGAGAGACAGAGACTCAAAGGCATTGATAGCTAGTTTGGGTTGAGGAAAAGTATGCAGTAGAGATTAAGAAACAAGACTTTTACATAGTAAATTCTGATCTTTTCTTTAGAGAAGTCTCTGTGCCCAGTGTGGAGCCCAATGTGGGGCTTCAACTCAGGACCCTCAGGTCAAGACCCCAGCTGAGATCAAGAGTCAGAAGCCTAATCAACTGAGCCACCCAGGGGACCCCTACATAGTAAATAATTAATCATGGCTTGAGATTGCCAGGAAAAAATTTAAACAAAAAAAGGTAAGAAAATAAAATGAGCTTTTACCTTTAAGACAATTGTATACCCCTAGGCTTTTTGCCAACAAAGTTATTTTAATTTCACAATTTGGATATGATCTGTTTAGTGGCTTCATTATAATGGGGAGAATCAGATGAGTTTTTTTTTTTTTTTAAGATTATTTTTACTTAGAGAGAGAGAGAGAGCACACACACTCAAGAGCACAGAGGTGGGAGGGCAAGGGGCAGAGGGAGAGGGAGAAGAGTCTCCGCTGAGTGTGGAGCCTGATGTGGTCCTCGATCTCACACCCTTGAGATCATGACCTGAGCTGAAATCAAGAGTCAGATGCTTAACCAACTGAGCCACTCAGGAGCCCCAAGAATCAAGAGGTTTTATACCAGATTTCCCACTGGTCAGGTATGCCACTAGAAATCAATGCTTTCATTCATGAGAGTTCAGTTCCTTCTCCTGTTAAAAGATAAACTGAGGCATATTAAGAATGTCAAGAATATATTTGATCAAAAATTGATTAGACTCAGAAGGGGTCAGGGGCACTCCACAGATAGGAGCTAGGGGGAAAATTTTATAGAGAAGATGTAGAAGCCAAGCAGGGAAATTATTTGATTGGCTACAGTTTAGGTGGTTGCCTAATTCAGAAGACCTAGCTGGCTGTTCGTGGTTCAGTGTTTGTAGGTTTTGATTTCTTGACCTTGAGGCATTAGCGGCTTAGGTGTTGGTTTGCTCACACAGGCTACTAGGCCATCAGAGCCACCTCAGACTAATGGCCTCTTTGTTTAATTAATTTAACACTCCCAGACTCAAACTCAAACACATACCGCTTTTTACATTCATGACAACTTGCACAATTTACTCTGACTAGTAGAACAAAAACAAAATCAAAACAAAACACAATTAACAAATAGATTGGGGGAATCAAACAGGTTTTGTGTCTTTGTATATGATAGTACTGCATCAAAGCAAAACAAACTCATGACCCTCATTGTGGGGAAAGGCTATTCTCAAGGTTTCTTAGTGAGCTAGGGATAGACCAGGGAAATGTGTTGTTTAGTAACCAGTTACTACAAATTCCAAATATGTAAAAAGCCATCGACATTTTTCTTTACTTACATGTTGTCATTGGCTTTTCTTCCTGGTTTTGTCGTTCTTATTACTGTATATATAAACAATGTTTTAAATATTTTCATAGGTGTGCTTGTGACTCCTGTCTCTCTAACCCATGTTTACTTCATAAATTCTTAACTGACTCCCGACAGCAAATTCATCTGTAACAAACATGTTTGGGAGCATAGCTATGAAGATAGTGGAGAGAGAATATATTGATAAATTCTTAATGCCCTCTTCTCTCACCAAGATTTTGGCCAACTTCTCCTCCCCTAAATGTCCAAATACAAAGGCTTTGTCATCTACTAAGTTAGACTGAAGTAGAGAGGCCAGGTGAGGAATTAGGCAGCCAGTGCCAGGCTGTTCAGGCCTTCATTACCTGCTGGATATTCCTTTCAGCCTGGGCTTACTATGGCACCTGACATGGCCTTTTATTTTGTATATTTGATACTTTAATGCTGGAATTTTTGTCTCCAAAAGCTTTTGTAGAAAACTGTCCCCCCCCCCCCCTCATCAGTACTACTTCAATATTTATCAGATTGAAGTTGTTAGATTCTCTTTAATTATCAGTTAGCCAGAGCCTGGTATCAACATACATTGATTGATAGCTTCTGAAATGCTACTATGGAGACTGGGAGTTGGACTTGGGTAAAGATGAGTTACTTACATGGGCTAAACACAGATAAGCATCTTTGAGTGCTTTTTATTGATACGGAGAGATGCTAGAAACCTGGGGTAAGGGAAAAACCCAGTGAATAAGTGAATGAGGGAGGCATTTCATGTGGCACTGAGGTAGTGGTGTTCCCTAACAAAATGAGGGCCACTGGCCTTATTTGCTAGAACCCCTGTGTATGTGATGTTTGATCACAAAGACTTTCAAAGGTACACAAAAGTAGAGAGAAGAGTAATATGAACAATCAGGAACTTATCTTCTAGATTTAACAATGATTACTTACTGTTTGGCATATTGGCTTTATATCACACACATGCATGTGTACACTTTGTATATGTGTATGTATGTAGGTTTTTTATACCTGTGTATAAAAAATATATATAATCACATATATGACATATATTAAGGCATATAAATTATTACATATGTATGTGATTTTTCTGCTAAAATATATTAACATAAATGACAGACTGTACGTGTTTTGAAATCACTATGACATTGTGACTATTGTGTGTTCATTTAGCTTATTTTCACTCGAGGTATGTGAGAGACTCCTGAGATGTCTCTAACAATACACCAAGTGAATGCTAAGAATCTTAAATGTCATTTTTGTTTTGGTGCCATCCTTTCTTCATTTGAGGATACAGTTTCATATTTGTGTTGAAATATGGTTGAAAATGCAAAACTCATTCTATACAAATTGGAATATTTCTGACAAGTCCCTGGGTAGTGTATTTCTTTTAAAATCATTTTTTTTCAAATCCATGGAAAATATAAATGTTAGGACAATAGTCAATAAAGGCAATTCAAGGCTTGGCCTTCTTTGCTGCAGGAGGCTTTCAGAAACTCTGGGATTATTACTTATGTATCTCTGGAAGTGTATCACACCTTATTCCTTCTGGAGGGACACAGGTTCTAGAATTAGGATTTAGGCTTACTTTAAATTGTCCTCAACCTTTAAGAATAGAGAAGATTTGTGTAAGCCCAGTCACACTGGGATGCATCTGGCTAAAAGTCTTTTCCTTACTTCAAATATCAACTGAAAACTATTAATTCTCATGGAGTTATCCATTGTACTTGCATCTGACTTGATGATGATGAGGTATAAGGGAAGGAAGGCCAGGAAGACAAGTTGACCAAAGGAAAGTCATTTTGGTTTCAGGCTGACCCTTCATCCAAAAGTCAGCAGGTCATAAAAAGAGTCACAAGATCTGATTCATGGAAAACCACAAGACCCCACTCCCTCCAGTAGTAAAAGCCACATAGGTTGCACATTCTTAAAATTGCTCCCTGTGGGTAATTTTACAACCATAATCACAACCCTAAAACAATGAAAAAACCAACCACCTATTATAAGTGATAAACCCCAAGTTAAAGAGTAAGCCCCTCCCTGTACAGTTAACTAATTAAAAAAGAGAACAAAAAGCTTATATAAAACCCTTTGTCAGAGGCAGAGGAGGGTCGTCTTCCTCATTTGGGAGGAGAGACCACTTTCCTCTCCCAAATAGCTCCTTCCTTACTTTTTACACATAATAAACCTTTATCCCTTTCTCTAAATGGCTTGCTGTTTAATTCTTTCTTGCACAAAGCTAAGAGCCCTCCTGGCATTGGGCCTCATATCCTCCCTCTCGGGGCCTTAGTCTGTCTGGCATCACCTACGCTTCTCTTTGTGTCAGTTCTTTCCTAGATTCCAGATCATGTCCTACCTTCCCTTCTACCTGACACCTTGGTTTTATTCTTGTCTATAGTCCAAGACAGTCTCACTGCCTTCAGCTTGCATAGCCTTCATCTGGATATCTGCCCTCAAGGGTGCTCTTTCCTAGCATGGTGCCCAGGGATAAATATAATATTTTCTCATGGCTGCTGGTTTTAAATTTTTTTTTTTTAATTTTTTATTTATTTATGATAGTCACAGAGAGAGAGAGAGGCAGAGACACAGGCAGAGGGAGAAGCGGGCCGCACGCACCGGGAGCCCGACGTGGGACCCGATCCCGGGTCTCCAGGATCGCGCCCTGGGCCAAAGGCAGGCGCCAAACCGCTGCGCCACCCAGGGATCCCATGGCTGCTGGTTTTTTATTTCAGAAGACTTTCCCATGCCGTCTGCTTAATTATTGCCTCAGCTCTAGAATTTTCCCACTGAGTGAGTGTTTTTTTTTTTTTTTTTTTTTTTTTTTTTTTTTAGCTCTTTTGCTGGAGCTGTCAGGGTATAGGAGGAAGTTGATTGAATGGGTGTTGGCCATCTGGCTGTACATTCATTCTACCACAGTTGGCAGTGAACTGGGCTCAGGATTCTCCAAAGACAATGTCGTTCTTATAACTGAGTTAGTTGAGATGTGAAAGCACCCAGCACAGAGGTTACCTACCACATGCTTGGTCTCCTAGACAGACCAATTTTCCGTTTTCTGCCTGCCAGAGAAAGAGGAAGATGGAAGAAGGAAGGAGAGAGAATCTAACATGTGTCTTAAGAGATTTTTCACATTAAGTTTTGAAGAGATCATGTCCTTTCACAGCTGTCCACATTCTTTCACCGAATTCAGCTTATGCTTTAAGGTGTACTTACCTGTGGAGGGAAATGTAGGGAGTAGCTGCTTTCAGCAGTTTGCCCAAAACTAGATTTGGATGTGTAACTGCCATGCCATAGAGGTCCCACGAATTTCCAGTAGGATAAACACATCAGAGTGAACTAAATCCTCAGTTTGCCTGCTTCTCTAAATGACACTCTGCCACCTGGAAAAGGAAAATTCACACATCCATTACAATCATTGCTAGGCTCTGAGAGGGTGGCAAAGTGACTCGCCTGTAGATCATATTTTTCCCAATCAGTACACACACCTACACCAGTGAAAGCAGCCACTTTCTGGAAAGATGACAGTCTCCAAAGTCTGATCAGCTCATTTATAAGATGGTGTGTTCCCTGGACTGACTCCCCAAGCAACATACTAAAATGTCTTCTTATATAATAGTCGTATCTATTTGCTCCTAGATCTTTTTGTATTTTTTACTTAAGAGAAGGCCAGGCAAATGGCTCCCAAATGTTCTCAATTGACAGCAATTTTTGTCTATTTACACATGAAAGCATGTGGAATGAACAGGCCCATGGAGCCAGCGGAGAGCCTGGTCTCCATGCTAATGGGAGAAATTATAAGAAATCAGGCTTACCAAATCTTTTCCCAAAAGTGCTATTAAAAAGAAGCCTCACAGATTCTTAGTTCTTTGGTCACTTCTGTATGCAAAGCATTTGGAAGGTAATTCTGGATGTTATTTGATCAATGGAAAGCGATGAATCATCACATTTCAATAATACCGAATGTACAGAAATGATAAATGAGCAAGTGATTGGTGTCCGGGTAATGAAAGGAAATGCAAGCGGTGCAGATGTTGCTCAGCTCTGGACGTGAAAATTAACCAGTAAGGCACATTTGTCAGGAATTTCTCACTCAGGGTTTTATTTATTCTCTCTTCCTTCCTCTGTCATTTATCTTTTCTTAATGTTTAATTAACAACCCAAGTGATGTTTAGGTAGCTCGGGTCAAGTGTACAGAAAAATCACTGATAACTTTTTCTCTTCTTTCCATGTTTCATTTTTATTTTTCCACAAATGTTATACTATTTTCTGTGCTATCTTATGCTTGGCTCTTGTTTAAAATTTCTTTCATTTGAATGTGGAAATTCTTTACCTTTAGCATTGAGTATGGTGTGCTGTTGGTTTGTGGTTTATGTTATAATTGCTGTGTAACAAAATGAGAACTCTGAATGACTTCAGAATAAATGCTGGATTTCCAAATCCACTCTTGCAAAGTGCAAATGCATTTATAAGTGACTTATTTTATTAGTAGCTAAAGAGAAGAGATTAGTGGGAGATGTCTCAGACCTTTGAAAGGAATAAAAAATAAGTGTCCGATTAGTGTACATCCTGTGCAAAATATAAATAAAGTATGTTTCTGGAATTATTTGGAGAACAATTCCCTTGAAAGTTGAGCATGTTGCATTTGGGAAAAAAAAAATCAGGGATTTTTTGTGATATGTTTTTCCTTTCTTGGTTGATTTAGCTCATGGTAGCCAAGGAAAGAAAAATGTAGTTTCTTTCCTAAAGTAAGATTACAAATATTGTATGTGCAGAATCAATTGAGGTTACCCTTTACATCTGCGCTACCCCCAGAGCTGTTCCTTAAACCATATAAAGCAATTGGTTTGGAGTCCATTAAGGATTTATTGTATATCAAGTATGCACACCCTCTATTGCTTTGGGGTAAGGAAAACTTACTGCAAATTAGAGTATATGGCTTTATTAGTTTCCTGTGGTTGCTGTAACAAATTACAAGAAACTTGGTGGTTAAAACACGGAAATATATTCTCTCACAGTTCTGGAGGCAGGAGTCTGAAACGAAGGTGTGTCAACACAGCCACGCTCCCTCTGGAAATCCTTTCCTTCCTCATGTTCTGGTAGCTCTTAGTGCTCCTTGGCTTGTGGCTGCATCTCTCTGATCTCTGCCTCTGTCTTCACATGGCTTTCTCTTCTCCCTGGGGTCTCTCTTCTGTGACTCTCGTAAGGACACTTGGCATTGGATTTAAGTCCCACCTGGATAAACCTGGAAATGATCTCATCTAAAGATCCTTAATTACATCTCCAAGATCCTTTATGCAAATGAGGTAACATTCAGAGGTTCCAGGAGTTAGGGCATGGACGTATTTTTTGGGAGGCCATCATTTAGTCTTCTATGATGGCTCAGGTAGAGACTGCTAAAAAACAAAGTTGGAACTTAATGAAGTACAACTATAGTTTTTCACTTTGTGGACCCTCCTGAGATTTTAATTTGGCCATTTCATTTCAGTACTGCTCCTTCCCAGCTTGTCTGCAACTGCTTACCATGCCAGTAAAACTTTGTTCTGCAACTAGCATAACTAGAATAATGCCTTCTGCATAGTGTGCATGTGATGAAGAGCTGTTAAATGAATAAGCAAATGAACTGTCCCTTTTATAGGCTTTATTATGGAAACAATATCTGGTTTTTGAAAGTTTTCCAAATATGGTTTGGAGTTATAATATTGAATTCCCCCAATTCTCAGTCACTTCTAGTGTGCTATAGCCCACCAATTGAGGGTCATGTCACTTCTGTAGAAAATATATCAATGAATCTTTTGGATTAGGAGAGTGGCATGCTAAATCCACATATAAAGGTTGTACTGTGAGAAGGATCTAGCATTCAGAGCATCCTAAATTTAGCTATAGTGGAGGTGCAAAAGAAGGGTTTGAGAAATAGTGGGAATTAATTGAGAAGGCTGTGGGGAAATTGGTGAGGGTTCTGCCTATAGAAAGCTGATAATTTTATTACAGAGAGCAGGATAATCTGGTGGATTATATTGTTTAGCTTCCTTTTTTATCAAAATGGAAGTTACTTTGTTTTTTCTCCTTCTTTCATTAAGAAGATATTATTAATATATCTTTATATACATAGATATAAAAACAAAAACAATTTCAATAACTCTACAACTCAGAAATAAACTTGTGCATCCCCAACCCCAAGTGGACAGTTCGATAAGGGCAGCTAAAGGTCTTTGGCCTGGAAAGGAAGTTGGATTCATGATGAAGAAAAGAACTGTCTTCCTTAAGCTGCAGAGCAGGACTGACCATAAGTGGTAATGAGTCAAGTTGAACCCTGAAGTCAAAAGCCAGAGCGGGTAGAAAAAAAACAAGGACTGTGCTGCAAGATGATGTAGGACAAGTGGTTCAGGATGTCTGTCCTTGGATGGTGCCAACAGATTTCTATGGTTATAGACCTGATGGATCAGGGGAACTGGAAAGTGCCAGATAGCATGAGATTCAGGAGGGATGACTCACAGGAGAGTTGGAGGAAGATTCCCTAATGGGAAGAAATTGTTGAAGCAATAATTTAATCATGCCATGATGAACATGACAATAAATGATCATAACAATCATTTCCATACTATGATTTTTAAATTACTTTATGATTTATAGCATGACCACTTCTAAAATCATTTGAAGAAGATTCCAACTAGAATCATGTATCCATCGTATTATGTTTGTTGCCATACTGCTCCAGGCTGGCCTTGGTACCTCAGGCAGTATTTCTCATTCCCATGGGATAGAATTAAACTCTGAGCTGATTCTGATGCATACTCATGGTTAAAAGCCACTACTTCAAAAAAAAAAAAAAAAAAGCCACTACTCCAGGGTGGCCAATTCTAAAGGACTTGGTGGCAATTCTCAGCATCAAGAATTTGGGTTGATTTGAGGAGTAAGATCTGATCCTGTGAGAAGTCATTGGCAGAAGCAGTCAAGGTTGTCAAGGTTCATCAAGGTTAGGCCTTAGTTTGAGGGAGCTATATTGGAGATCTCAAAGTCCCAGGCATGGGCTCATCAGCAAGACCAGCCACACACATGGGGAGTGCAATGAGACTCAGAGGTCTAAATGCACCCCAGGCACAGGAGATTGCTTCTAGGTTTAGTGTGCTTGTGGGTCAGATGCACTCACCCACTGCCAGGCTGGATTCTCATGGGTGTAGGAGCTAACAAGGATAGAACTTTTAATAGCAAAACTTTGGCACCTGCATTTAGGTAGGACAGGAGCTGTCAGGGAGAGGGATACGTGTCTGGAACTGGCGCTTGTTGGGCTCCTCTTTTTATCTGGAGGATTAATGGAGAATGCGATGTGATAGTGCAACAGAGCCAGCCAGTGTGTGAGTCAGTTCCTCCTTGCAGGACAGACTGGCTGCAGAGCACACACATCACAAGAATGGATGCATTTTTAGACAATTAAACCACTCTTTTCATCACTAGTCATTGAATCCTTGGCATTATCCTCAGCACCAACTGCTTCAAACCCTATCTAGACAGTTAGTTGCTAAACAAAACTCACTCATTGTAGAAGATATGGAAAAACGTTTCCATTTGGGGTGTGTGTGTGTGTGTGTGTGTGTGTGTGTGTATGTATGTTGGTGGAGGATCCCGGGGAAACAGCAAACTGCTTAGTGAATACCAAACAACACAACTACTGCACCACCATCAGCTAAAATGCAAATAGGAGTGGCAAAATTAAGCTATTGAGAGATTATTTCGTGTTGTTTAAAGATAATTTAGATTAAGGGTACATCAAAGTAATACCAAGATAAATTAGTCAATTCAGAGTCAAGGATTTTTTTTGTGTGTGTGTGTGTGTGTCCGAGATGGGAAACACATACTGAAGGGAATTTGGAAACTGAAGAAAACAAATCTCTTTAAAGAACAGATTTGAAAGGATGATAGCAGATTTCGCATCCTGACGAAGAAAGGTATGCGGCAGCGTGGCTGTGGCACTCGTGGTGCTCTTTGCGGTGGCGCAAAGTGGGCGATGACAGGCTATTAGCAGTGATTATTGCTGATGGGTGAGGCAGGATCCCTGGGACTCAGAGCAGACTGGGTCTGTGGCATGACTTTCGGCTCACTGACTTTCAATCCTCAAGGTCGGCTTGGCCTGATCGGTCATCTTCAACTCAGGGTAATAGCAGTAATTTTCACTTTATTCATTTCTGCCCCTTGGCTGGAGATTCTTTAGCAGATCACTTAGTGAAGGTGTTGGCCAGTTGCCGTCAGTCAGCTTTTGATGAAAAGATTTTTGATTGTGACTAGCATTTTAAGCTCTCACATCTGCCTTTGACTCAATCAGGTTTTTTCTGGGTTGCTTTATATGTGACATATATTGGAATAGAAGATTCTTTTTTCTTTTTTTCCTTTTTCTTAAAACAAAACAAAAGCCTCTTCTCTGTGGGGGAGGTTTGCCTACCTGTAATTTCTTAATTGGGGGAAAATAAATGATGACCGGTTAGGAAGATATCGGCTGCCCCCTTCCTTTACATGGTAACGATCTAAAGCTGGGTATATACTTCTGTGGCAAATCTGAAAAGTTAAAGAGCAAAGTGGTCCATGATCAGGATCATCTCTGTAAAACATTATCAGTCTTGCAGATGTACATGGGCAAGTCTGGCTCACTAGAACACTCTCTCAATTGATTCACAAATTTCTCCTAGCAAATTCCCCAGACCTTAGCAATAATGGACTCATACCTGAAGTTTTATGGAAAATGTATCTTTAGGAAAATATAGTAAAGAAGAGAACTTTCCAAATGATGAGCAATGATAAAACAGTGCAAAAATATCTTCCCTACGTATCTTTTGTTGGGCACCCTATTTTAGGTTCGCCTTCCTGGGGTCACCAGTCTTGGCAACTCTGGTGTAAACATGAAATCTTTTTGCCTCGATAAAGGAACTGATATGGTATATGATACTGCCTCTGAAACAGCTCCTAAAACTGGACCCCCTGCTCTATTCTTATTACCTCTGTTCTAGTTTTGGTCCCTGTCATCTGTGGTAGATACAATTGTAATACTCCCAGTCTCTCCTCTTTGTCATCTCTGCTTTAAAGGGTCACCACAGATACCTTTCTAAAATGTCAACCAGATTATTTCACTTTGTTCCTCAACAGTGAATAACTTTCAATACCCAAGTCAGGAATAAAAGTTAATTTACACAACATGGGATATGAGATCCCCTCAGAATTCTGAGAGTAAGTTGAATTTTTTAAAGCAGATTTAAGGAGATAATTTAGGCTGAACATGCACATTTTAAGTCGATAAAGAGAGCCAAAATAATGAAAAATCCATACATATTTGGTTTAATTTCATCTGATTATCTACTAATAACTTTATCCAACAGTTTAAATATATTTTAATTATCTAAAGTAATTGACAGTTAATATTATTTGCTCACCAGAAGTCTATGTTGTTCAGAAAGTTCAATATGAATATATTATAAATATTATATAGTTATATTTATAATTATGAAATTTAAAAAATGAGAAAACCTCTTCAAGTGACCAAGGCCACAAAATTTTATAAAATATGAAAATTTACTTTGAAAAATAAGTAATATGAATGCTAGTGAACATACATATAACCATAATGCAATTATCAAAATTAGGAAATTAACATTGTGATATTATTGTTTTACATATTTCATTTACATTTTGTCAATCATTCCATAAATATTCCTTTTTTGCTCCAGGATCTAAACCCAGGATTACATGTTGCATTTAACTGACATATATCTTTAGTATGCTTTACTTTACCTGTCATTCATTTTGGGACAACAGCAAATAAGATTCTAACAGCCCTTATGTCTCCACCCCCTCACCAAAAAAACTCCCAAAACTCTGAAGTCTTAAGAGGCTAAATAGATTCTAGAAGCCAATAGGAAATAATATCCTACCTAAATCTTGGACTTCCCAAAGCAACACAGAATTTCCCAGAGATTTTGCTCTCTTTTATGCAACTCATGAAAAATGGATTATGGATCTCCTGAGGCTTCCCAGACATCTAACTGGAATTACCAGCAGTAAATGAGCAGATTTGCTGGAGCATGGTACTATTACTTGCCATCTTTTTCATTACAACTCTAGCTAGTGATCCCGCCAAACAAAGAGTCAGGCTATAGCATATGTTCCTCTGCTGAACAGTCAGGCAGCATTTGAGGAAAATCATCTCTGTATAATGTGCCAGGTCAAATAGCTGAGAAAGGATAATGGACACAAAAAAACAGGTTGTAGAGGTAACTAAATCATCTGTAAGGAGAAAACATTGGAACTGCTCCCATACTGTTAGATCTTAAGAAGCAAAAAACAAAAAATTTAGAGGACATCAAGTGTTTCAATCCTAAAGTAACTCTTGACTCCTCAGATTAGCATCTTGTTCTTAGTTGTAGGATATTGACAATATCTATTTAAATATATACTCAGTTACCATATGTTTATCAGACACCATTATTCTTTGCGCAATCAAGAGTTAATTGCAGAAATTAGTAAAACATGATCCTTATGTTGGAGATGCATATAATGTAGGGTAGTGCTGCTGAATAGGAATATAATAATTCTAGCCACATTTGTCATCTTAAATTTTCTAAGAGCAACATTAGAAAATGGAAACAGGTGAAATAGATTTTAATAATTTAGTTTACTCAGCATATCCAAATATTATCACTATGTTATAGGAATATAATGTAAAACAGTAGATATTTTATATGTTGTTTGTACATTCTAATCCTTTAAAATTTGGTGTTACAGTTATAGCACATCTCAATTTGGACTCACTGCATATGGTGAAGAAGCACATGGGGCTACCCTATTGGATAGTGCAGGTCTGGAGAAAGATGGAAATGAAGGTAAAACTACATTACAAATGAGAAGGTCTGTGGTCCAAGTATAACCAAGGATTGTGGGAAGGACAAAGGTTAAGTGACATGCTCCTTGGAACAAAGATGATATCTTGGATTCCAGTGCATTTCCCAGCACTTGTGTACTTCCTACAGATAATAGTTTTAATACGTTCACTTTTTAAAATGAAAGAGTAGAGGCAGAGTCATAAAAATCACAACTGAGACATTGAAGCCAAGTCTTGAGTGGCATATTGGGGTCTGCCCAGTAGCAAAGGAAATAAAAGTGGAAAAACAGAAATACTGCCAAGCAGAAAGAAGAGGATGCAAAAAGCACTGAGATCTGGGGTTTATTTTTTTTTTTTAAAGCAAACAACAACAACAACAAAACCTTTGCATTTTGCTGTAATCACAGATCCAGTTTCATTTCAAAATTAAAATGATACATTGAGCTTGCTTTTGATCACATACAATTTTAGAGGAGAACAGTGTGGAAATAAAGAATTGTTAAGGTAGTTTGTGCCAGACAATTAGTTGATCTGGAGAATTCAGGGCAATTTTTTTTTAGCTTCATTTTTCCCAGGTTATTTCCATGAAAAAATTAAAAATATATATATATAATAAATATATGTATGTCCTTTATATTGCTGAAGGTTAGTACAGAAGTTTTCTGAATTCCGATCCAGTGTGGCATTAGGAACATTGTTGTTAGCTTTCTTAAAAAATCAAATGAGTAGCACTCTCTTGTTAAGATTTAAAAGATGCTTCACAGCTTTGAATGAATTGAGTACAGAGTCACATTTCTAAAATCCACTTGACCAAAGCCAGATCCTTGTGAAACAGATTGTTCCCATTCAGTGGAAAGAATGTATGGGAGGGGGAAGGCACCTCAACAACTCTTAACCCTTTTAAGTCAGCTTCAAACTCCCCCAAACCTGATATAAGGTCATTTCCCCCAGTTTAATTTTGCCCTTATTCTGTAGGTAAATGATGAATTTATGTACGTAATGGTCACAGTCAGCAACCATTCACACAGCATTCAAGCCAAGTAAAGAAAGAAAAAAAAGAAAGAAAAAAATCTACTTGAAAAATGCAGTTGAATATAACAACCTTTTACCTACAAGCTTAAATATGCAGACCTTTCTTTTATAAAGGAAGGTTGGTAGGGGGAAAGTAACTGAACAATCTTAGAATTGAAAAGCACACCAGCCAAGCAGAATTGCTCATTTTCCTCAGGAAATAGCAAGAAAGGTGAAAATGAAGACCTCGTCCAAATGCAAACCCACTCAAATGAAGTGTGAACGCCAATCAATTTTAGCAGTGGTCTGGCAGCCTCGGTTCCAAACAGCAAGTTGAGACAGCAAGTGCCTAAGCGTGATTTGCCAGCTGTGTTCTGTGTGCCAGCCTCGCCTGGCCGTGCGATGTGGGCCACGCACGCACACAGCAAAAGGCCAGTCTTATCCCCATGATGAGAGGCGGATTCTGTGCTAATTATTCTGGTGGCAAGCTTGTGCAAAGTGACGTATGGCATCTTTGTCGAGGTCTGTTTGTTATCAGTATGCTCCTTCTCCAATTTGTGATCCATGTGTAAGGAGATGTGGAAAACATGAAAATTAATGGATAGGTGAAAAATACCTACATGGAAAGCCACCTTTTTATTTATACTAGATTCATTTAACTGCAAATTTAAAGGCCAGTTTCTCTTAATATTTCTTTTTTTCTCGAAAGATTGACCTAAAGCCTGTATGTATGTGCTTTTTAATTAAATGCCACACATGGCAGATAATCCTTTTTTTTTTAACCAAACAAAATAGGAAACTTTCAAAACATGGAGTTATATTTGTAACAGTTAATACTATAAACAAATCCACTCAGATTTAATACGTTTTGCCAATTCCAATCCAGATCAAGACATTTTAGAAAAATCTCTGCAAAGTCAACAAACATTACATCATAATGTAATACTGTTCTATTAATAAAAAGTTTCAAAGTTGAAAGGGGAAAAATCTTCCTGATATGCTATTAAGTTTTTATAAAAAGCAAGAATTGAATCTGTTGTGAAACCCACGTCAGTCTAAATGAAATTCAGAATTGTGAAAACATTTGAACTAAATTTGTAGGAGTAGCACCTTCCACTGCTAACTGGCTAAACTTCAAGACGTGAGAAGAAGAAAGCAGGGACAGTGTCACAAGAGTAACACAAAAGAAAAATGGAAACCACATTTCGAATAATTTCCAACAAGTATTAGCAGAATTTAAATAATCCAAATCTTAAACAAGATTCTTCTTTGTAAAACCCAACCAAGCAACTGTAAGAAAACTAATGTGAAATTTTTTACTTTAGAAATAAGACTACCCTTTATTTGTAAGTCAGAAACTAGTAACATTAATGATGCTAGACACATGTATGAAGCCTGAGTAAAAGCAAAAAGTATCCTCAGCCTGAGGGAAAACTATCATAAAGCTCATGAACTTTTTCTTCCCCCCACCAAAGTGTTACTACTAAGCTATATGGTTGTTGAAAGCAGTGCAGGTGGGAATACATAAACAAGAGAAAAAAAATAACATAAGAGAAATTCACCCACAATAAATCTTCACCAAATGAAACACAAAACCCTTCCATTCAAAAGCCCCTAAAAGAAGCATCTGTCCATATTGTGGTTGACTCTCCTGGTTGGCTGTCTCCATAGGCATTATCAGCCCCTGTCACATTTGTCACTTTCCACCATAAAGGCTGAAAAAGCTACCTACTCATTTTCCCAAACTTCTTGAAGCAAGAAGTGACCACGTGACACAGTTTAGTCAATGAGACATAAGTATCTGTTGGGGGAATTTTTAGAAACATTTTTGCATTCCCTTGAGATTGAAATAAATGTGCCTTTCTTCTTTCCTTTTTTATCCCTTGGATGAGACTGTGATGTTTGGAGCTGGGGTAACATCTTGTGACTTTGCAGGGAGGGCCCCAACATCTCTGAGCTGCTGAGTCATTGCTACTTGCCACATATCTCTACTTAATGGGCCAAAAATATATTGCTGATCAGGGACCTCTGGGTGGCTGGCTCAGTGATTGAGCATCTTCCTTTGGCTCAGGGCGTGATTCCGGGTTCCTGGGATAGAGTCCCGCATCGGGCTCCCCACTGGAAGCCTGCTTCTCCTTCTCCCTCTGCCTATGCCTCTGTCTCTGTCTGTATGTCTCTCATGAATAAATAAAAACCTTTTTAAAATATATTATTGATCAACATAACAAAACCATTTTCCTAGAGTCATCAGGAAATGATAAATTATGTTCTCTGTTATGGGGTTTTGGAAGCTAGTAAGTAACAACCCTATTCCCTGAGTTTGAAACCAATTGAGAGTCATAGCATTCATACAGAAACCAAAATATTAACATTATTACATTTTTGGGGGGTTGGAGGGAATGCTTTTGGGCTTAAAGAAAATGGCATTGCTAGTAGGCACCCCATAATTACATAGCTTTACTAACTTATATCCAAGTAGTTGGACAGTCACTGGTCTCAGCATGGAATGCTCACATTGTGGAGGAATCCAGGATATGCCTTCTTCACAAGAAGTCCCCCCGAAAAAGGAGAGAAGGCTGAGGTATAAGTGCTTCGTATTTACTTTCAGACTCATCAGTCAACAAGGAGTAGCAATCTATCGGGAGACCTTAGTCTACTTTTTGCCTTTAATATGCTTAATACAAACAGCCTTTCCTCTTGGGGATTTTCTTGGGTCCACTGGTTGGCATTTCTGGTTTATCCCAAGAAAGCTCTAAAGTGGATCTAAATAGAACAGAATTACAACTCTATCCCTACTGATTTTCTAATTGCTTGATGTATCAATTACTGAAAGAGGACTATTAAAGGAGCAATTGTAATAGTGTATTTCTTTATTTCTGTTTGCAGTTGTATCAGCTCTGCCTTTAGAGCTTGATACTCTATTGCTGGGTCCATACACATTAAGCCTTATTATATATTCTTAAAGAATTTATTTCTTTATCCTTTTGCTGTATCCTTCTTTATCACTTCTTTGTTATGACTTCTGATTTGTTTAAAATTAACATAGCTACTACAGCTTTCTTTTTATTATTATTAGCCTATGCTAATAATAGTTATTAGCATATTCTCATGCTATTATTATTAGCCTAGGCTAATAATAATTATTAGCATATTCTCTATCCCTGTACTTTTACACCACCCAAGTCTTTTATTTTTAAAAGATTTTATTTATTTATTCATGAGAGACACACAGAGAGAGAGAGGCAGAGACATAGGCAGTGGGAGAAGCAGGGGGCCCAATGGGCGACTTGATCCCAGGACCCCGGGATCACACCCTGAGCCAAAGGCAGATGCTCAACCACTGAGCCACCCAGGTGCCCCACCATCCAAGTCTTTATGTTTTCTTGTATACAACATGAATTGGATCTTGTTTTTTCTATCTGCTCTGGCAAAGTACGTCTTTGTGTATTTATATCATTCACATTTAAGGTGACTATTTACATAGCTAAATTAATATCAGCTGTATCTATAACTCTTTTCTATTCATTATACTTTGTATTTTTGTTTTGTTTTTGTTTCTTATTTTGCCTCTTGTTCTGTTTTCTCTGGTTTTAGTTGAGGATTTTATAATTTCATTTTATCTCCTCTCTTACCATATATGTCATACTTCTGTTGTGGATTGAATTGTTTTCCCCCAAAATTCATATGTTAAGGCCCTAACCCCTAATATGACTTTGTTTTATTATCTTATGACTAAGTCTCAGTCTTTTAGTTGGCCTGTGTTCTAGGGCTCTGAGCTTTCGAAATGTTTCTTGGTTTATGTCTCCCCCCACCCCATGCCTTATGTGAGACTGAAAGCTAGCAGGAACTGGAATTGGGTAATTACTCTTCCAGGTGGGCGAGATAAAGCTCTAATAAAATCTTTCCCTTATAGAATCAGTGTCCTGAAATGTATTAATTTTAAAAATAGAGGTATAGTTAGACCAACAGACTTGGAAATGATTGCCCTTGAAAAGATAGTTTTTCTCCCTCACAGATTTCAAAGCAAGGGGCATGCCACATCATGTTGGGCCATATGGGGAATCACCAGGCTCTGTTAGGAGGGCAGAGGGGGATGGAGGAGCTGTGGGCAAGTGCCTTTATTGTAGTTTCCACAGAAGGAATGGGTGAAGCATGATAAAAATCTTAGGATTGACTAGTTATAATAGCTTTGGTGGGCTCTGGACTACCCCTAGTTGATAGAGGCAGGTGGATACTGGCCAAGAGTGTGAGAATCTGATAAAGGAGGTGACTGAGTGTGGGTTCTGGATTGGTTGGTTTGCATTTGAAAAGTGCTCTCTCTTTCTCTCTTGAGAGCTATTTACTATCTCTAGGAATTGACAATCCCTCTAGGTTCGTCAAAGGTCCAAGATATCAAAGCATCAGAATATAGAAAATAAAGGTATGGTCAATACAATGGGCCTTCTTCTCCCACTCTACAGAACTTTTGTGGTGTTACTTGTCCTCCCCTTTTGCAAGTACTAGGTCGGGTGGGGGAGATTACTTTTTTCATTGTGGGAATCTGGTGAGGTTCATGGAGGTAAAAACCACAAAAGTAGATGAGCTCCTCTGAGACTGCATCACAATTTTTTCACCCTCATGCTAGTCCACATTCAGTCCCCAGCAGTTTTTGTAAACTACCATTTCAGTCTTCTCACCAGTTTATGGCTCTAGCAGCTTTTGCTCTGGGTAAGCAGATCTTGGCTGGGACCATCTTTCATCTTTTCATCTTGCCCTTCTCTCCAGATTTCACTGTGACACTTGGCCCTGCAGCTTCTACTTTCTAATGGGTCCAAGAAAAGTCATCACTGTTCAGTTTGTTGAGCATTTTTCTTGTTGTAAAAATGGAAGTGACAACTTCAAAGCTCTCTGCATTTCAGAGCTGAGACTAGAGGTGTTGCAACTAAAACCAGAAATCTGATCATTAAAGCTGCAATATCACTGGTGCTTCCTAAAGATTAGAGCACTCAACTGTCTACAGATTAAAGCTCCTGGTCTTCCACCCTGGAAAACTAACTGAGAAACATAGCAAAATGCAGGGAAAAAAATTTCTAACATGTTAAAAAATTTAAAAGTCTATAGATTACACTTTTTTTTTCCTATAGTAATATATTCCCATCTGCTGTACATGCTTCCTCAAGGGCCTAGTGCTGCACCAGAATAGCCATTTTTATGCCCACAGCCACTGATTTGGACAAAGTCATGATAAGCTACAGAGTTCCATGAAAGTAAAAGTTAAATAACCAGTGCTTGCTAAAACCAATGCTAAATCTGTCCATTCAAACCATGCCAGTTAAATGATTAAGTATGCCATCCTAATAATTGGCTGCATGGCACGATATGAACTATTAGAGATGCCAAGAAAAAAATTGTCATGGTTCCTACTTGCAAAAGCCCAAGGGGGTAAAGCCTTATACATAGCTGCATCACATAGCAAGACTCAAAGAGTGAGCATTATTTCGTCTCCTCAACCTCTCATCCTTATTTGTTTCTCAATGTTCCTGGTCAATGAGCTGAGTGATGGGTTTTGATAAGATCAAACCACCAGTACTCCTCTACCCTGCCTGGAGTTAGAAACAATTGAGAGATTGGCAAAGTGGTTAGGTAGGTGGAGATGTAAATATCACCTATATGGTGGATATAGCTATATTGGAGGACAGAGAAAGTCTGATAGAGAAGTGGGACTGATATTTCTAACTGCTTCTCAATTTAGACATGATTACAGCCTACCTATGAGAAATAGCAGATGTAGTTATCCAAAATCACTACTTTCTACTATTTTGTGGTGGAGAGGGCAGAAAAATGCCAAATCTCTCAATCTTAAGTACTTTTCAAATATTAGCTCCATTCAATTGAGAACCATTGACACCTATAAATAGATAGCCCATTCCAAATCCACAGGGAAGAGTACGAGATTGGGCAAGATGCTGGAAGTATTTAGGGAGATTCCTAGCTGTAAAAATGCAAAAAAAAAAAAAAAATGGGGAATACATGTCCTTTCATTAACAGGGAAGAAAGAAGGAAAATATTAGAGGATTTCATAAATTTTTATATCCCAATTAGTGAAATTATAAAATGAAATACTTACATGAGTAGGCTTCAGATGGCTGGAAAATCACTTATTTAGCAGCAAATACCCAGTGAAAAAGAAAGCAAGGGCGAACTTATGATTGCTGTGACCCTGGAAGCTGATCATTGGTATCAACTCTTTTTTTTCCATAAAAATCCAGAAGTCATCAAATGCTGTTCCTTTATCATACACAAAACCAGAAAGTTCATGAGTTTTTAGTTATGCATTTGAAATATATTGTTTGCAAAAATTTTAAAGTCATATGTTAATTTAACAAGCCAACAGTTATTTACTAACCTATATACCTCAGTATTCTTTAGCTCATTATATTCTGTATTTAACTGTCTTCATGTGCCAAATTACATTTAAGAAAGGAAACCCTTTACAAATATTTTTATATATTACCATT
The DNA here is from genome assembly GCF_018345385.1 of Vulpes lagopus. Lineage (NCBI taxonomy): Eukaryota > Metazoa > Chordata > Mammalia > Carnivora > Canidae > Vulpes > Vulpes lagopus. Next base: position 135,175,012 of record NC_054825.1, read on the forward strand.
TCAAATAGAGTATTCTGGATGTGATCAACTCAATATTGGCAAAATACTTTCATGTTGTTGTTTGTAAATCATATTATCTTTATCTAATCTTGGTTTCCTCATCATTAGCCATGTGATGTGGGTATATCGTTTAATAAATGAAGGATGGAAGCATATAACTTCCTTTAGATATGAATGATATGAAACAAAGTGGTAGAGAACCCAGGCTCTAATATTCAAATAAAACTACTCTGAATTTTGTGTATTTCACAGGTAATTTAAAGTATATTTTTATTATCTGTTTCTTACTCATTTGCTTGAAATTTGATTACTTTATTAACTTCTGTTTCTAACTATCTTTTGAAAACATTCATTGAACACCGTTATAGGCTGAATTGTGTCTTCCTCAAGCGTTCATATGTTGAAGTTCTAACCCCTTGTACCTCAAAATGTGACTGTTTTTAGAAATATGATCTTTAAATAGGTAATTAAGTTAAAGTAAGGTTTACTGGGGGGTGGAGGACCTAACCCAATATGGCTGTTTTTTACATAAGAAAGGAATATGGGACACAGACACTTACACAGAGGGAAGACCATGTGAAGAAGACATGGGGAGAAGATAACCATCTGCATGCCAAGCAGAGAGACATTAGAAGAAACCAACCCTGACAAAATACTGATCTCAGACTTCTAGCCTCCGAAAGGTGAGAAAATAGATCTCTGTTTTGTGAGCCACTCAGTCTGTGGTACTTTATCATGACAGCCCAAGTAAATTAATATAAAGATACATGAAATTTTTATGAAAAATAAAAAGTGACAGGGAGATTGTAAAAGTGACAGTTGGTGGAAGTTTATTAAGTGAATTGGTAACTGATAGTTTTTTTTCCCCAGCTTTATTGGGATATAACTGATATATAACACGTTATAAGTTTAAGATGTACAGCATGTTGATTTGATAATCCTTTATATACTGCAAAGGGCCTATCATCATAGTGTTAGCTAACATCTTCATCATGTCTCATAATTACTATTTTATTTTATGTGTGGAGAACATTTAATACCTACTTGCTTAGCAACTTTCAAGTATGTATACACTATTATTATCTATGATCACTATGTTGTAAACACTAGATCCCAGAACTTTTTATCCTACAACTGAAGTTGTATTCTTATGGACCAATGCCTCCCCACTTCCCTCCCCAACTCTCAACCCATAGCCACTATTCTGCTTTCTGTTCCTGTGAGTTCAGCTTTTAAGAATTACACATATCCGCGATATCATACATTATGTCTTTCTGATTTATTTCACGTAGCATAATACCTTCAAGTTCCATCCATGTTGTTGTGAATAGCAAGATTTCCTTCTTTCTCATGACTGAGTAATATTCTGTTGTATAAAAACACCACATCTTTTTTTATCTATTCATCTCTTGACCAACACTTAGGTTGTTTCCATATCTTGGCTATTGTGAAAAAAGCTACAGTGAACATGCTGTTGTGAATAAATCTTCAGTGGGTATGGGAGTGCAGAAATCTCTTTGATATCCTATTTTTACTTCCTTTGGACATATCACTTATGGATATGGTAGTATGTATCCATAAGTGGGTAATATGGTAGTCCTATTTTTAATTTTTTGAGGAAACCCAATATTGTTTTCCATAGTGGCTGTACTAATTTACATTCCAATGAACAATGCACGTGTTCCCATTTTACCAATTCTTCCCCAACACATTTCTCTTGTCATTTTTTAAAAAAAGATTTTATTTATTTATTCATGAGAGACACACACAGAGAGAGAGGCAGAGACATAGGCAGAGGGAGAAGCAGGCTCCCTGTGGGGAACCTGATAAGCGACTTCATCCCAGGATTCCCAGGATCACACCGTGAGCCAAAGGCAGATGCTCAACCACTGAGCCACCGAGGCATCCCTTCTCTTGTCATTTTTTAAAAAAGGATTTATTTATTTTACACTGAGAGAGAGAGAGAGAGAGAGAGAGAGAGAGAGAGAGAAGAGCAAAGGGGAGAAACAAGGAGAAGGAGAAAGAATCTCAAGCAGACTCTATGCTGAGCACAGAGCATGATATGGAGCTCAGTCTAATGACCCTAAGACCAGAACCTGAGCCAAAACCAAGAATCAGACACTTAACTGACTGCACCCCACCCCCAAACACTCCTCTCTTGTCATGTTGATGATAGGATTCTAACAGGTATAAGGGGTTATCCTATTGTGGTTTTGATTTACATTTCCCTGATGATTAGTATGTTGAGCACCTTTTCATTAACCATTACTATATCTTTTTTGGAAGACTGCCTATTTAGTCCCTCTGCTCATTTTTAAATTGGATTGCTTGTTTTTTTTTGCTATTGAGTTGTATGAGTTCTTTATGTATTTTGAGTATTAACTCTTTATCAGATATATGATTTTTCAAAGAGCCCATTCTGCAGCTTGCCTTTTCATTTTGTTGATTGTTTCTTTTGATACGTAAAAATATTTTAGTTTAAAGTAGTCCCACTTACTAATTTTTGTTAATTGTACTTTTTGTTTCTTGTGCTTTGGGTGTTAAATGCAAAAAAAAAAAAATTATTGCCAAGACCAATGTCAAGGAGCTTTTCCCTGATGTTTCCTTGTAGGAGTTTTACAATTTCAGTTGTTAAGTTTAAATCCTTATTTCAAGTTAATTTTTGTAAGTAGTATAAAACAGGAGTCAAATTTCTTTCTTCTGCATGTGGTTATCCAGTTTTCCCAATGTCATTTGCTGAAAAGACTATGAGACTTTCCCCAGTGAGTGATCTTGGCTCTCTTGTCAAATTTTAACTGATCATATATGCAGGGATGTATTTCTGGGCTCTCAATTCTATTTGATTGGCCTATGTGACTCTTTTTATGCCAATACCACAGTGCTGTGTTTACTATAGCTTTGTGGTATAGTTTGAAATCAGGAAATGTAATGCTTTCAGCTTTGTTCTTTCTCAATTGTTTTGGCTCTTGAGGGTCTTTTTGTGTTTCCATATAGATTTTAGGCTTTCTTATTTCTATGAAAAATGTCATTGGAAGTTGGACAGGGATTGCATTGAATCTGTTGATGGCTTTGGATAGTATGGACATTTTAACAGTGTTAAGTCTTCCAATCTGTGAATGTGGGATATCTTTCCATTTGTTTGTGTCTTTTTTAGTTTCTTCATCATCAACATTTGGTAGTTTTCAGTGCACAGATCATTCACTTCCTTGGCTAAATTTATTCCTAAGTATTTTATTGTCTTTAATGTTACTGGGAATGAGATTATTTTCTTAATTTGTCTCCAGATATTTTGTCGTAAGTATATAGAAATGCAACTTATTTCTGTATGTTGATTTTGTATTCTGCAACTCTACTGAATTAATCATGGATTAGTTCTAATTGTTGTGAGATGGAGTCTTTAGAATTTTTTATATATGAGATCATATTATTTGCAAAAAAAAAAGCAGTTTAAAATTTTCATTTTTAATCTGGATGCCTTTTATTTCTTTTTCTTGCTTGATTGCTCTGGCTAGAATTATATTGAATAGTAGTAATGAATGAGAATGGACATCCTTGTCATATTCTGATCTTAGAGGAAAAGCTTTCAATCTTTCACTGATTGAGCAGGATTTTAGCTGTGGATTTTTTATATATGGCTTTTACTGCATTGAGTACATTTATCATGAAAACATGTTATATTTTATCAAATGTTTTTTCTGTATCTATTGAGATGATCATATGATTTCTATTTTTCACTTCATTCAAGTAGTATATCATGTTATTGATTTGCATATGTTGAACTATCTTTGCATCCCAGGGATAAATCCCACTGGATCATGGTGTGTGTTTTTTTTAAATGTGAAGCTGAACGTGCTTTGCTAATATGTTGTGGAGAATTTTTGCATATATGTGTGTCAATAGTATTGGTATGTAGTTTTATTTTCCAGTAGTATCCTTATCTGGCTTTTGTATTGAGGTATTGCTGGTATTGTAAAATTACTTTGGGAGTATTCCTTTCTATTCAGTTGTTTGGAAGAGTTAGAGAAGGATTGGAGTTAATTGTACTTTAAGTTTTTGGTAGAGGGGCACCTGGATGGCCCAGTCAGTTAATCATCTGCCTTTGGCTCAGATCATGATCCCAGGGTCCTGGGATCCATCCCCACATCGGGCTCCCTCCTCAGTGGGGGGTCTGCTTCTCCCTCTCTCTCTGCTTGCTGCTCCCTTCCCCCTCTATCAAATAAATAAATAAATAACTTTAAAACTGTTTAATAGAATTCACCAGTGAAACTGGTCCTGGAGTTACTTTGTTGAGTGAGTTTTGATTACTGATTCAATCTCTTTTCTCTTTATATTTTTAGTCTCTTTATATTTTCTATTTATTCATTATTTAGTTTGGTAGGTTGTATTTCCAGGAATATATCCTTATCTACTGAGTTATTCAATTTGCTGGTATATAATTGCCCATAGTAGTTTCTTAGTTTCTTAAGAACTTTTATATTTCTCTGGTATCAGTTGTAATGTTCCCTCTTTCATTTCTGATTTTATTTATTGAGTTTCCTCTTTTTTTCTCTCTCCTTTTTAAAATTAATCTATGTAAAACTGTAGATTTTGTTATTTAAAAAAAACATGTCTTTGTTGATTTTTTTTCTTTGTTTTTCTGGCCCCTGTTGTATTTATCTCTGCTCTCATTTTTGTTATTTCCTTTCTCCTTTAATGTTGGGCTAGTTCTTCTTTTTTTTAGTTCCTTGAGGTGTAATGTTAGGTTTTTATTCTCAAGGGCTTTTTTGTTGTTGTTGTTCCACTGTATTATCAAGTTTCTTACGTGGAGTCCTAAGCTCTTCTATATCTGTTTTTTATTCATGGATAACTGTCATATTATTGATTTTTTAGGTGGATAGAGCCTGGGGTGTCTTATACCACCATCTTGGTGACATCACCTCTGATAATTAGCCTTAATAGTGTTTGAAGCTGTATGAAATTTTGGGCTTATGAATGCTTCTGGAAGCTAAAGTGCACAGTGAAGGATCTGGGAGAAGAGTGGCTGCAGTGGTGGTAAATTACATTGCATTCAAATGATCTTTTGGGAGAAAGATCTTGCAGAATTTCAGGAAATTTATAACGATAGCTAATTATTTATATAAAACTACATAGGTGTGTGTGTGTGTGTGTGTGTGTGTGTATAAAATAAGAACCATGACATACATATGACATTTAGCTTGAATGATATAATGAAATAAAAATGGATCTCTTAAATTTATGTAGCTTGATTTCATTTTAGACCTCTAATATTTAAGGCTTCTAACTATCCTTAACTTAGCAAATTTTCCTTTAATTAGTAAAAGTTGAGTAAGTATCAATCTCAGCTACTGTTGAAAACTCTCCATAATATACATAAACATCTTATTTCCTCCTTGTCAGAAAATATACTTAAAATCTGGAAAAGTTGCCAGGGTTGAAGAGATAGACTACAACACTCAGAAGTTGGCCTGAAGTACAGATTTTATTTTTCTAGTTGTAAATAATGCTTTTTCCTTTAATTCTTGGGTTTTTCACTTTCTCACATCTATTTTAAGGAAAATTAACATCACTTCCCTTTTCACCTATAGAATAGAATTTGCACTGCAGACAGAAAAGATACCTAGAGAAAGCATGGCATGTGAGCAACATGTTCTCACATGATGAGAGATTCTCACAGGAAGCAAAATGTCTTGCTCTAAAAAATTTCTTCAAATTATAATGTAGTATGTACAATAACTTAGGTAGTTACTCTAGTAATAGCTCTGCTACAATTGGTAAAAATCAAATAACACTATATTTAAGCAGAAGGATAAACATACCAATAGGCATTCTTAAAATTTCTGAGAAATGCAGGAGTTTAATTTGACTTAACACAAGCCTATGCTACTATTTACCCCCCTCTGAGAACAGTAACATAATAGAAGCTATTTAAATTCATTTAAGTTGATTATGCTGATCTTTTAAGATATACATAAAAATAAACAACCAGTTCGTATTTTATATCAAGGTCTGTGAAATTAGTTTAGAGAAATTTGAGTAAGTATGGAAACTGTTTCCTAACTCAAGAAACAACACATTTTTTGTGGAATATGTCTGTCATTCATTTTCTGTCTATACAAAGGAGGTATTGTTTCATATCATAATATAACCATTAGTTTAATTATGGGATGAGAATCGCAGTACCATTTCCTATTTTTTTTTCTCGTCTTCCATTATGTATTTTTTTCTTCTTTGTGTAGGTCTGCAGAGAAGTGAGCTTTAGTGACCAGGTGTGCAGTGACCATCAGAGAACATATATGTATATAACTAGCAAAACAGAAGAGATAGCTTGAAATACCCATTTTTTTAAGTAAGTGCCACACCCAGCATGGAGCCCAGCATGGGGCTTGAACTCACGACCCTGAAATCAAGACCCTGAGATCATGATATGAGCTGAGATCAAGAGTTGGAGGCTTAATTGCCTGGGCCATCCAGATGTCCTTGAGGTACACTCACTTTTGTTTTATTTTATTTTGTTTTATTTTATTTTATTTATTAATTTATTGTTTTTTAGAGAGAGTATGTGCTAGTGGAGAGGGGGGGAGAAGCAGAGGAAGAAGGAGAGAGAGAATCTCAAGTAGATACCCTGCTGAGCAGTGAGCCTGACATGGTGCTCAATCTCAGGACCCCAAGGTCATGACATGAGCTGAAATCAAGAGTTGGCCACTTAACTAACTGAGCCACCCAGGCACCCCCTCGGATACCCATTTTGTGCTGAGTGTGCACCTGGCCATACTGTATTGAATGTGGAGACAACTTTTTGCACTGCTGGAACTTCTATTTCAGTGAGGGTGAGAGATAAAAAAAATGTACACAAGTAAAGAAATACATACTCAAGTAGTGGTCATTTGGGATAATGATAGGAAGCAACTGGAAGACATGTGGAACTGGACACAAAAAGCATCTCCAAAGAGGTGTCATTTAAAATGAGATCTGAATCCTAAGAAGGAAGGCATGTGATGAACAGAAGCACTAGCATTCTGGGAAGATAACACAGGTCCTTAAGTTGGGAATGAACTTGATATCTTTAAGAAAAGAGAGAAATGTGATATGAATAGAGAGATTAAAGAGGGGATTAATAACACATGAGTTTTGACAAGTCTAGAAGGGATGGATCATGGGTTCAAATTGTAATTGAGTGCATTTGAAAACCACTGGAGGGTTTCATAGAAAAGTGAAGTGATCTTAGTTATGCTTTAAAGATTATGTGTAGAAAATTGGATGGAGGAGGACAAGAATGGAAAAGAGAGATGAGTCTCAAGGTAAGAGAGGCTGGTGACAGATGAGATGGAGAGATATAAAGAAATTATGTGAGCCTTTGGTAGTAGAATCAAAGAATATGCAGGTTGATTGGCAATAGGGCCTAAGAGAATGAGAGGAATTAATAGTTTCTGACTTGAGCAACTTGGTGGATGGCAGTGCCATTTATAATGACTGGGCAAGGAGTAGGTTTGGGATCTGAGAATCAAGATGCCTGTTTTTACATGTTAAGTTGGAAACATCTATTTGATATCCAAGTAGAAACAGTCAAGTAGGTAATTGGATATGTGAACCTGGAGTTCTGGGAAAAGGTCTGGGTTGGAGAAAGAAATTCATGGTTTAGCAGCAGATGGGTAGACTTTAAAGCTGTGAAACAATGAAATTTCTAGGGAGAAACCATCTTATGCGCAGAGCGAGTCATAGCCTGAGGCCAAATTAGATGTTCCATAGAGAAAAACTCAGAGGAAGAGATTCACGACCCATACCCAGTTTCTGGGATTACTCTCCCTTTTAGTTTTGATGCTACAATGCTATTAATCAGTTATTTTCTTTGGGAGAGAGCTATAAGGGTACACTTGGGATTGAAGTTAGTTACGATTTGTTTTTTTCTTCCAAAAATGTAGAACTAACTTTAAAAAGCAGAATAGATCATTAAGTAGTTATTGTCAAACAAAAGAGATTAATCCTCTGAATCCAGATGACTCCATCATAGTAGAATCAAGAGGTAAGCTTGCCTCTGCCCTTAGATTTGTTTTCCCTGCCAAGGCTTCTTGTCAAACTGACAATGTTCCTCATAATTCCTAATGTCCTAATTCAGTCTCCTATTCCTTTTAGGATTATGGCCAAAGCATTTTATCTTGTAGTCACTGGTCTTGATAGTTCAGACTTGCCTGCAATACCTTGGATCAAATTTACTTCTGTCAGTTTCTGAATCCCAAATATCCCTTGTTTCTTTAAGCAGATCACAGTTTCCTTTATAGCTTAATAGTTCAGACTAGTCTTTTCTTTTTTTTCCGAAAGGCTGCACTGAGTATCATCCTTGTTAAACTGTTGGCATCCATGGTCTTGCACAAGACCAAGTAGTTCCAAAGGGACTGCCTGGAGTGCTCTGGAGTTACATTAGAGAACACAGATGGGATAAGAAGCAACAGATGTCATCTCACTTCTGTTTTTAAAGCCCCCTCTGCTGAACAGCATACAGCACAAAGCTCAGGTTCTTGTTTCATTCTTGCTGAGAATTGTTTATTCATTCCTTGGGGGTGGGAGGCTGATGGGGTGGGGAGTAGTCTGTAGGATTTGGAATAGAGCAGTTAGCATAGAGGCCAAAAGATAGTTGAGACCCTGCTCTGCAAGTTGGTTTTCCCCATAAGCATGACATAAGTGAGGCTTCCTTTATTCTCCAGTATATGCTTTCCAGAAGATGGAGTGTGTCAGATGCTGCATGTAAATCCATGTTCTTAAGTCCAGGGTTCATATAAATGGGAATATGTTAGAGGTTTCCAAACATTCTGGATTCTGGACACCTATGGTGTCGAAGCAACTTTTTCATGGCACTCCTAACCCATAGGAAATACCTAACTGTTCTAACTGGTTAGGTCCTATACAGTTTAATAATAGTAGTTTGTGTAGCACTGGACAGCTGGGTTTTCCATTTAAAATTTAAAATGTTCTGCAACACCGATGTGAGTTTGCTATCTTGGTGCTCAGTAGGGAACTGTGTAGACATCTGACACTAAAACAGCATCACACCAACGTACTCAAAGCATCCCTCACGGAAGAACATGTCATACCTGCAAGTCTTCTGCATTTCTTAATATGAATCTGGACTTTGAATACTTGGCAAATATTTGAATACTGAAAATTGTATATGATGACCTGAGGAATTCCCAATTTCCAGTAAAAAATAAACAAATGGCAGGAGTGAAGGAATTAGTCCAGCCATTCACTGTTCATTATTAGGAGCCATAGTGTGCAAAATAAGGCATGTCTGTGTGAATGTGAATGAATGCTCTTCCAAGTCTGTGTCAATCAGAGAGTTTATAAAATGTAATAAAAAGCCGTTCCCTGGCTAGGAGTGGACAACACGTGTTGAGCATTTGTTGCCTACCTCTTATCCATTCTAAATGTGAAAGTCTGCCTGCGTTTGATCAGTTTCTTCCATCATTAACAGCCTATAAAAAGGCATAAGATGATAGAAAAAATATTTCAGCATATTTAAAGAAAAAAAGTGATGAATGATGCATTCCCCCCCCGCCCACCCCCCCACTATCCAGGTGTTCCTTCTCCACAGTTTGCCTGTGAACATTTTACTGCTGGATTTAACAGCCAAGTTTCAGGAGCCAAATATGTCCCTTTGCTTCCTATCAGGGGATATAAAATGTTTACATTGCCTTGACTGCATTTAATTTCACTACGAAGACTATAAACTGGACATAGATATAAGGGTCAGGATATGTGACAAAAGGCAAAATTACATTTTGTTGCTGGCTTGTTGTTAAATGGTCTTTCGTTCCTGACACATGGCCATTTTACACTCTTACCGATCTGTGTGGAATATAATCTATATGTGTGATGATGCCAAATTTTCCTGCCCTGGAGATTAAAAGAATTTCTGAATATAATTAGTTAATTGGCTACCCCACTTTGAAAAGTGTGAGCTGAGTGTTTCCTACCCTGGAGTCTAACCTCATAATGACCACGCAACGTCTGGTCCACACAGGAGTTTGGGGATGGACCCACATTATTTATTTGTTTAAAATTGTCTAAAATATGTGTGCCAGATGATCTTCCTGCCAGAAAATACGTTTTAATTAGAAATAATGGGTCAAGCATTTGCCTGAGGACAGGAGAAAGACAGAAGGAAGCAAGGGACTGGCCCAGATTGTATGTTTCAACTCAACCTTGCACAAGACAGAGTGTGTCCATGTATAACCTAGAGTTCGCCTTTCTGTATTTCATTTTGACTTTGTACAAGACTCCAGGGGAATAGAGCCAAATATATTATTTCTTTTATGTCTGGGACATAGACGTGCCCAAAATTGCCTGAGGACACCACTCAGCATGTGTTGGACATTCAGTAAAGTTTACTGACTCCAGCCATGAAAGCCTTTGCACTCATTTCCTCTCTGGAGCAAGTCTTGCCAGACAGGCAACTGGCTAATGGTGGAGGCTGGTCTCTGCTAGGACTGGGAATTACTTTAAGTAATTAGGAATACTGGAACCCAAAGATCAAAACCAAAGAACTGGAAGGAAAAACCCAGGGTGAAAAGTGCATCTAAAATGGCAGAACCTGGATTCCATCCTCTACTTGGCAACTTATCAAGAAAGCAACCCAGAGAAAAAACAAGGTGAAAGGAGATGTTCTTAAGTAGTGTTTATGTATGGTCCCTTCTTTGTCTGGTTGTGGGGAAGACAGTAGAAGAAATGGGATTTTTGGATGACAGCTACCATTTGCCTAAGTTTTCCTAGTCTCATCACTGTCTATATGCTTTTTCTCATTTGCTTCAGTCAGACACATTTTTTAAACTAACACAATTTATTGAAATTTAAGAATTTAAAGTGTGATAGTTATACATTGTTATAAACACAAAGGCATAATGATAATAACTATTATTTCTTGAATGAATACTATGTAGGGAGCACTGGACAAATTTAATATTTTGACAACTCAACACGATATTGTTATTCAACATTTTGATAATGCAACAAGGTATTTTTATTACTATATTGTCTTCTTTTCAGAAATAAGGAAACTGAGCCTGTACAGAGTTTTAGTAGGACAAGGATATAAAATTAGCAAGGAACAAGAGCCAGAATTCTAACCTAGGCCGTCAGCTATCGGACCAACACTCACACAACCTTCCTTGGCAGTCCCACCAGGACACCCATAATCTAGACACAGACCCATAAGATAATCATGTGAAAAATACTGAAGAGCATTCCAGATGCAGCATCCAAGTGAGTGGAGAGTGACTTGGTGCAGAGATAGGAAAGGAGCGATGAGACCCCCTGAAGAGTTTGAAGGTCCTAGCAAATACATAAGGAGAACACATATAAGACAAATGGCTTCCTTTTCAAAGAGGTAGTAAATAAAAGTAGTGTCACTGAATTTTAAATTCCATTTCGATTAATTTGAATAAGCAAGGCACTTGATTCAAAATCCAACAGACACAAGAGTGTATAAGTCATTCCTGTCCAATCTGTTTGTCGCCTCCATTTCCACACACAGAGATAACTGCTGTCAGCATTTTCATGGGTATCCTGGTATTGTCTCTTCAAAATTTATTTCCTCTAGCTTGAGGAGATCAGAGAGTCCTTTAAGAGTTCCTGATTTTGGAACAGAGAAATAGTGGCTGTCCATAAACTCTTTCTCAGATATGCCTTAGTTTTATCATATCTGATTAATCAGATCTCACACATTTGATATTTGTGATGAACCACTTTAGATTAAGTGCCTTTTGTATATTCTATTTAAAATTTTCTAAAGAGAACCCAGGAGGTGTAAACAAGATGGTGTGGGGGCGTGGGGGGGGGTGTGGATTTCTCACCTACCATTGAAAAGGAAATTGCTTTCAACTAAAGCCCTTTAGAAGAACTAAATTATGTAAATAATTCTTAGTGTGTCATCAGAATAGCCTCAGAAAGGATCTCAAATTCTCAACTCCCTACTGCTTTTTTTTGTCTACATATACACACATATACATCTCTGTGTACATGCATCATATTCTTTGAAATAATAATTCTTTGAAGACTATAGAATTTGAACTTTTCACTCTCAGATTCTCCTTGTCCTGTATGTCTGCCTTACTGAGATTTGTGACAGCTTTAGCATCATCTCTATGTTATGACAGAAGCAGGAGAGACAGCTCTGTCCCTGAGAGCACTGAAGTGTTAGTCATTGCCTTGTGGGCAGAGAGGAGAGTGAGAATAAAGAGGCGACCTCTCTTTATTCTTCAGGGTGGCCAGGGCCCCACAGCTGCACACCCAGCAAAGCAACACTCTTGCAGAGCTGTCACCTGTATCACAGTACCACGTACACGTCTGCATAGCAGTTGGCAAGCATATGTTGCAACCCTTCCAAGGAATCACTATAGACTGGCACACAATAAGGTGGTAAAACTCTGTAATGGGTCTTGATCCTGCTGAGCTGTTCCAGAGCATGGCTAGCAAGGATACAGCAGCTTCTAAGTCAGCATGTGGGAGTTTTGAGTCAAGTGCCAAGGATACTTCTGGAGAGAACACCAGGCCCTGTCCACTCCACATCAGACAGTTCTCTCATCCTCTATGAAAACAGAGAAAGGGAAGGGAAGGGTTTTCTCTCGAAAGCCTGGCTCCAAAGCAAGAGAGCTTCTCCTCACAGAGGAGTGTAGTGGGACCAGCAACAGTATTGAATTGAGTCCAAATCTCTTCCTTGCTACTACTAAATCTATTCAGGCAGTTTCACTGGTTTGAATCTAAATCCCCTCACCCATGAAACAAGGATAATTATCATGTAGAAATGCCAGCTTTGCAGCATTATAACAATTTCATGAAATAATATTGGGTATTCAGAGTATTCTTGGCATAGTTGGCACTCAGTGGATGTCAATTTCCAAGTACCTGCATTGGAGGTGGGGCGCCGACGCTTGCAGAAAATCTGAGGCCCTGCCCTGCCCTGCTCCCTTCCTCACCACAAGGACAGCTGCAGAGCCTGGGGAAGTTGCTGGGGGAAACAGAGTCTGGAGATGGTTTGGGATCTGTTTTCTTGAATTCCTCTCTCACATTGCTTCTCTCTCCTTTTCCTCTGAGGGAACAGAATTACAGGGACTGGCTCCCTGGGCACAGATGTACAAAATACTCAGTCTCTTGGGATGCGAGGCATGGTCTGGCCAGCTAAGTTGTCCTAAACTTTCAAACCATATTATTATCAAAATCTTATTTTTCTCACAAGATTCTTATCCCAATATAGAAAATGGGTAGGAATGTGGTATATATAGATAGATATATAGCCCTAGTCCAATCCCTGCAAGAGTCTGCCCCAGTGTCCAGTGTCCTCTATCAACCAAGAGAATGAATGGGCAGCTTTGGGTCATGAGGAACTCATCAACATCCCTCAGCATCTATCAGTAACATACTTCTGTTAAACTGCTATGAAATTCCAGTGTAACTGACTTTTCTTATCTGTTATTATTTTCATTTTATATGCAATTATTAGTTAGTCAAAATTGGTACTAGGGCAAGATTGGCATCTTGTCTAATATAACACACACACACCTTTCCCCCAAACATGTGGACACGGTGGGAAACTGTTCTCTTAAGAAATTTAGAATCTCTCTGTGACCTTGAGGTTCATATCATCATTTGGTGATTGAGTTTGTATGTTTTTGACATTTTTCTAAATGAATTCTTTTCTGATGTCAAACCTGGAATAGTACCTTATCTTTCAATGCATTGAGTTCAATGTTAAGGGAAGAACATCACCCAGGAAAATTCCCTTGGTGGTGTAGCAAATCCTAGCCAATAGTATATAGGCACTTGTGAATGGGCTGCCAGACATGGCCAGGACCCTGTGGATAATCTGATCACTGTAAACTGTTCAAAGTGCCTAATATATGAAATTCAGGTTCATTCAACCATTCTCTGTGACCACCCAGGCGGCTTCCTAGGATATATTAAAAAAAAGAAAAAGATCCAGACAGCAGCTGCAGAAAATTTGGGGACCCTTTTCCCTTTGAGTGAGTGTTTCCAGAAAGCAAAATAAATAAAATGTCAGAGTTTGTTCATCTGGTTGGCAAGGCAAGCTCTCCCTCTTCTGTGGAGGAGGCTGAGTTGAGGAATGTTGTGGTTTCTGGGATTCAAAGCTGGGGACACAGCACAACACACACCTTATTTGAGAGCTAGTCACATCATACATTTTCATAAGGCATGGACCAGAAAGCAAGCTTTGTTTTCAAAATGTGTTTCCTTGGCACTGGTTCTAGCAATTTGGTGTGTGGTTCATTGTCAAAATGCTGTGGGTGGCAAAAGCAATCAACTAAAGGTGCATGAAATATTTAAATTGGGGTGGCTTGCTCAGGCCATTTACTCTTCTCCTAACACCTGTATTCCAATGACAACAATTAAACCTCGTGTGGGGTAATAATCTGTATCACAGGATGTCAGAGCTGGCAGGAATGTACTGAGCAAACTTTTTCTGTATTGCAGGGCCAGAGAGGAAATATTCTAGGCTTTACAGGCCATACAGTCTCTGTCACAACTACTCAGATCTAGTCAATTCTGTCATTGTCAAGGAAAGCAGCACATAAACAAGTGGGTGTGGCTTTGTTCCAGTAAAATGTTATTTATAAAAACAGGCCGTGCCCAGGTTGGGCATATTGGTTGCAGTTTGCTGACTCCTGGTTTAGATCATTGCTTCCTTTTCACAGAAGAGGAAACCCAGAGGTTAAAAGAATCTGTCACTGGCACAGGCTAGGTGGTGGCAGGACACAACCTACCAAAAGCCTGTGGTAGGTTCCTTTATTTTCCTTCACATGTATTTTTTCTAATCTGAAAAGTCCTCCTTGTAGACTCAGAAGGCTCGAGATGAAATAGACAACTTTCTCCCCTCTGTTTGGATGCTTCTTTAGCTAAAGTAAATGTCTGAATCTGAGAATGCTACAGTCATCAGAACATTGAATGTAGAAAAGAAATCTGTAATGGAATAGACAGATCTGAATATGTTTATAGAAAACATATGTGCATATTAGATAAAGAATTTGTTACTTAAAGCCATGGAGGAAAAGTCATTGCTAGCAGGGGAAGAACAAAAGATTTGGATACTCATGGCCTGTTTTTCTCCTCACAATGTGGCGCCCCAGTTTTCCCGAGTCCCCAGTCCCCTCCCCTGTTCTAAGTTGACCAGCTCTTCAAGCTTCTCCGTGGAGTCCCTGTGTTTTGTGAAGCCAGTGACCTCCCCTGCCACACAACTTATTTCACACTTTTCCTTTGGTAGTAGTCCCCAATGATGTCATAGCCTATTTTATTTACATTTTTGTTAATTTTTGGTAATAGCTAAGAGAGGAGAATTAGGCTGTGAGAGGAGAAAAACAGATAAAGTAAAATATTTTCAAGGATAGATTGGGAGAGAGAAAGGGAGAGAAGGAGAGGGAGACATCATTAATGACTATCCTCTCCATCAGGGCAAAGAGGGTTAATAAGTGGGAGAGGGAAATGGTTGGAGGTGGGTTAGGGTCATGGTCTTAGGCTCTGTTTGGATGAGATCTCATTTAAGATTATTTTAGCTGGGGCCATCACTTTATGAAAAGCCTACGTGTTCTGGGTGAAGCAGTGCCTGGAAAGTGTGCACAGGTGTTTCTCCGTTGGCTGTGTCCAGGTCAGGGTGCTCAGCAAGTCCACCCAAAGGCTCTTCTCTCACAGAAGACTCTATGGAGCCATAATTCAGACACACATGAACATGTGTTACATGAATACAAGGGTTTCCTTTCCAAACAAATTTGAGAAGTGGTGGATTAAACAAAGTTCTGTGGGCTTCTTACTCTGGGACATTTCAAAGCATTTCATGTGCCACCATGAATTAGGAATTTCTAGGATAGGGATATAATTTGCAATGTTTTCCTAAAATATTGGATCACTGGATCGTTTTTGTTTTTTTTTAAGGTTTTATTTCTTTGACAGAGAGAGCATGAGCACACGCTCAGGGAGCAAGAGCCCCTGCACGAGCGGGGGGCGGGGGTAGAAGGAGAGGAGAAGCAGACTCCCCACTGAACAGGGAGCCCGATATGGGGCTCAGTCCCAGGGAACTGAGATCATGACCTGAGCTGAAGGCAGACACTTAAATAACTGAGCCACCCAGATGCCCCTCAGTGGATCATTTTATCGCAAAACATAGAAATGTCCCAGAACACATCTGTGAAGTGCTGATTTCAGTTGTATGCATGATTTTGCATTGGTGGAGTCTCACTTTCTCAACCAACACATATGTCCTACTGCAGGATTAGCTTGGGAGGTCCTGAAAGCAGGCTACAGTGACTTAGTGGGTGTCGGATGGATAATTGTTGAGGGTTAGCGGGCCAGTGTACACTGTGACAGTTCAAATGCACAGACCTTATTTGCTTTCATATCTCTTCCCCCAAGTAGTTTTCTGTACCTTCTAAATAGTTCTTCTTCTGTATAATATCTCCTTATTCCTTGTTTCATCCTCCTGTTGCACACAAATGCACAGTAAGGTGGGGGTGGTGGTGGTCCTTGATTACCCAGGGGGCCCACAGATGTCCTCTGCTTTCCTATGGCCTCTTTGTGAAAATATTAGCTACAGGATGAAATTCCAGCAACATTGGCCACCTGTTCTTGCGTGGTGGCCATTGTCTAACTGTTCCCTCCTACCTCTTTCCTCCCACACTTGGCCCACCTGATCCCACTTATTCTGCTCTTTTTTGTTTTGGTTATCCCTTATTAGCCTCTAAAACATGCCATTTGATGTCCTATCCTAATCAGCCTCTTAACAAATTTCATATTTTGACAATGGCATGTATAATTTCTCAGTTCTCTGATTGATTCTTTTTTCATATTATCCTGGTCTTGTTTGGTGAATAGAAATGTTTTGAAATTCCCTATTTATCTCCCCTACAAAAATCACAATCACTCATTTTGCCTCTTATATGAAGCTTTCTCTGAAAAGCCATACCGTTCATCCTAGCCCAGCTTGCTTCTTGCCCATCTCCAAAGGGAATGAGAGAAGCTCAGAGTGTACTTATTTCAAAGTCCTGGTATGGGGGGCCTAGGTGGCTTAGTCAATTGAGTATCAGACTCTTGATTTTGGCTCAGGTCCTGATCTCAGGGTCATGAGATCCAGCCTCCTGTTAGGCTCAGTGGGGAGTCTGCTTGAGATTTTCTCTTTCCCTCTTCTTCTGTTCTTTTACTCACTCGCTGGCCCTACATTCATGTACTCTCTCTCTCTCTCTCTCAAATACATACATAAATCTTAAAACAAAAATAAAACCCACAAAAGTTCTTATATGGACAGTAATGATAGGGTTGTGGTGTGGTACATCGCAGATGCATTCTGGAGCCTCGAAGTTCAATCATGAGGGTCACATTCATTTGAAACATATGTGTCTCGAAAGTTTTATCCTGATACAATTGTACTAAACCCTCTTCAATAGACTTTGCCATCCAAGAAGGAGCTTTGAAGTAGGTAGTTTTGTCACAACATACTTTGTTTCACTCTCCCACCTGCTCACTCCACCTAAACAGCCTGTCCTCCCTGCTGTTCTTTCAATACACCGAGCACAATCCAGTCTCAGAGCTTCTGTGTTAGTTGCTTTCTATGCCTGGAACTCTGTTTCCCCCAATATCCATGTGGGTCCCTTACTTCCCTCCTTCATGTGAGGCCTTCCAACTCATTACTCTACTTAAAATGAAGATAACCCACTCTGGCACTCTGTAACCATTGTTTTAATTTTTACCATACAATTTTAAATCTAATATACTATCCATAATTCATTTTTTCTTTCATTTTTGTTTTGCTTGTTTACAGACTGTCTCCATTAAAATATAAACCCCATGAGACATACTTTATATTGCTTTATCTTTTTTTTTTCTTTTTCTGATGTATCTCCAGCATCTAGAATAGTGCCTGGCACATGGTAGTTTCTCCAAGAATATTTTTGAATCAGTGACTCCGGAAAGCAGGGTTTAGAACAACAGACCAAAAGTCAGTTGGGCTGGTAAATTGCAATCAATGTGATAACTTAGCCTAGATCCTGGGAGACAAGGTGAGAGTAAACTGTAATTTGTGCAGATTGTAACAATAGGTATCACTTAGAAAAAGCATTTGTGTGTAAGATACCTTAGTTAGTAGTTTCTTGGAGGAGACTATAGACAGCAACCCCAGACATGTCAGATCATGTCACATCTCTGCTTAAGACCCCCAGTGCTTCTCCATCCCACTCAAGTAAAGTCCAAAGTCCTTACTATGATTTTTAGGGTTCTACATGGTCTCCTTCCTTCCCAGCCATTCCCCTTATCATTAGCACTGACAGTGGTACATTATTAGTCACATATGTCATTTGGAAGTTTGTAGTAGAAACATTAAATAATAAAAAGAAGTAAGTGAAAATAATTTCATTAAAGTACTTTAACCCAGTATACCCTAGGGATTATCAATTCAACAGGTAATCACTGTGAAAAATTCTTACTGAGGGATTTCCCCTTTAACTTCATACCAAGTCTTTGGCATTCAAGTGCATTTTAGACTCACAGCACATCTTGGTGTTGACCAACCATGTTTCAAGTGCTCACTAACCACATGTGGCCGGGGACTTCCATGCTAGATGGTATTATTCTCAACTTCTTTCTTCAGGTCACTCTGTTATAGCTGCCTTGCTCAGCCTCTTAACTATCCCTATAATAGGTTAAACACAATCTTACTTCAGTGAGGTTTGCCAGGCTGAGAAATTAAAAATACAGGACACCTGCTTAAATTTGCATTTCAGATAAATAGCAAATAACTTTTCAGAATAAATATATTCCACATATTACATGGGGGGTACTGGCAACACACAGGGACACTCTGGCGTCACATGGAATGTGCTGGTGATTTATCTGCCTGCCTTTTACACCTCAGGCCATTTGCATTCCCTCTTCCCTCAGCCTGGAATGCTCTATCTCACTTACCACACTTCCCTCCCTCATTTGGGTCTCAGCTCACAGGCTCTGCGGAGGCCTTTACTCATGACTCAATAGGAAATATGTCTGTATTTCCTTACTCTACATTACTTTGGTGCTACTTCATAGTTTTTTTTTTATCTGTTTTTGTCTGTCTAATTTTGCCACCCCCATTAGAATATGGCTCTCTGAGAATAGAACGTTTGTTTTGTTCCCTATTGGCTCTTCAGTGTCTATAAAAATACCAACACATAGTAGGCATTCAACAAATATGTGTTCAGTAAAAAGGGGCAGCCCTGGTGGCTCAGCGGTTTGGCACCACCTTCAGCCCAGGGCCTGGTCCTGGAGGCTTGGTATCGAGTCCCACACTGGGCTCCCTGCATGGGGCCTGCTTATCCCTCTGCCTGTGTCTCTGCCTCTCTCTCTCTGTGTCTCTCATGAATAAATAAGTAAAATCTTGAAAAAAAAGAACTAAATAACTTTTAAAAATGGGAAGATAGTGGAAAGTGATATATATATATATATAGTATATATATATACTATATATATAGTAAAGTACTTTTGAGTTGGACATTATAGAATAGGATCTTCACCTTGTTCCTATCAGGTGTCTGACTTTTAATTTCCTAGGCATCAAAAAGACTAAGGTGAGGATTTAGGAAACATCTGCCATGTAATAAGCAGTAGTAGTAGTGGTATGAACAGTGATAACAGTAGTAATAGTAAATAACAACAATAAGTTTTGTTCTTCAGGTTGACAGTTCCTTGGCTATCTTCTGATTTCCAAAAATCTCTAAAAATTGAACCTTTTTTCAGAAGTTTGAGACATCTAATTTGGAAGCAAAACCTACCTTGAGGTCACATGAGGCTATTTAGAGTCAGTATTTACACAATTTAGTGTGACTTTATATATATATATCATTGTAGAAATGTTAATGTGTCTGATCACAGGCTGCTACCTCAGACCCATCTGTGGATAGTTATATACTCTAAAGCAAATGTGCTACAAACTTTCCTATATTTGAAAAATTATCTGAATTCTCAAGTACATCTGGCCCCAAGATTTCAGGAAAGGAGAATAGACTTCTATCAGCCACTCACCAATTTTGAAGCTTTGCCAAATAGAACTTCAAAGAACAGCATCCTGTTAGAACTGTCAAGTCTTGCTGTTCATTAGATTACTAGTTTTCCCAGAAGGTAGGAGTCTACATTTTTCTCTTCTCCAAGAATCCTAACATATCTAGAAAAAAAATTTAATTGTTTTGGAACACTCCGCTTGACTGTGTCTATCATTTTTCCAAAATTCACTGGAAATAGACCAGAATGATGCAAATTACAGCAGTTCTGGTAAACCTATTATTTGTTTGTTTGTTTGTTTGTTTGTTTGTTTGAGAAAGAGTGCCTGCAAGTGTGAGGGGCAGAGGGAGAGAGAATATTAAACAGACTCTGAGCTAAGTGTGGAGCCCAATGTGGGGTCCAATTTCAAGACCACGAGATCACAACCTAAGCCAAAACCAAGAGTCAGAGGCTTAACCAACTGTGGCACCCAGGCCCTCCTGGTAAGGCTATTTGTAAGTGACAGGTCTTTTGAGTGGAGTTGGAGCTCTGAAATTACTAGCCCTTCAATTTTAAAGAATGCTTTCTCAGAAAAAAATCCTGAGAGAAAGGAATTCATATCCACCCATATCTAAAACAATGACTCAACTGGGTCTTGCATCTCCTTAACTTAGAGTCTTGGGGTCAAACCTCACTGCTGTTGAACAGGAACGTGAATGCAATGAAGAGAGCAGTTGTAAGGCAGACGATGTGTTTATGGTGAAGATATAACTGGTGAGGAATATAACTGAGAACTTGTTGATTTTGCATGCTTTTATCTACAAATGCTTTCCCATATGGCTTCAGTCTTGTGTTCTGTACATGTTTTTTAAATTCCCCTGAAGTTCCTCATTCTCTCTAATGGTTGCAAGTGTGCTAATATTTTTTCTTTCTCTGTGTCACATCTGAGTGACCAAGTACCTTTCAGACTAAAACATGCTCCTCCTGCCTATGTCATGTTTAGTCTAATTATATTCATTTGATAGAGTACAATTCCTTGGTTAAATACAACAAACCAAATAATCTTAGGTGTAGGTAGCTACATGATTTTATCTTTTATGGAATGAATCACAAGATACATAAGGTACATATTACCTAACTACTTTTCCTATTTTAATGCAATATACTGCCATTCTTATCAATTTTTTAACATTGTTCCATCTGAAAATAACACCAACAATGGATTTCCTAAGGCATAATTGCTATGGTGTGAATGTTTGTGCCCCCTGCCCAACTGCCAACATTTATATGATGAAATACTAACCTTGAAGATGATGGTATTAAGAGACCTTTGGGAGGTGATGAGGCCATGAGGGCAGAGCCCTCAGGAATGGAATTACCACCCTTGTGAAAGAGTCCTATGGAAGTTCCCTTGCTCCCTTGACCATGTGAGGACACAAGGAGAACACACCATCTCTGAAGAAGCAGGCTTTTACCAGACACTAAATCTGCCAGTGCCATGATCTTGAACTGCCCAGCCTCCAGAACTGTGAGAAACAATTTTCTGTTGTTTGTAAACCACTGTACATGATATTCTGTTGCACTAGCCCAAATACTAAGATAGTTATTCTAAATCTATCTTCTCTAGACCTCTCTATGTTTTGTGCTGGATAACTCAGGTGTTGATTATAATTGTAGTTTGGACTATACCCAGTTTGAAAAATAAATACTTTACATTGATAAATATGTAACATTTTCCTATAATCACTAGTGGAAACCCATGTACACACTTAATGCTATCTATGTCTTTTTTTTTAAAAATAGATCCCAGGCTTATGGCTCTTTTAACTTACTGTGTTCCAATGGGCAACAATATCATCTATTTATTTAAGCATTTGAGGACATAATATGACTAGGATTTGAAGTGGACTTTGAGGTAAACTCTTTGATGGTACATTTATAAGCATCCTTACTTTGACCACCAGAAGTTCTAGGTCCATATTACTTTTATTTAGCCCCACAATATGGTTTCAATTATCCTTGAACAGTGACTCCTTCATATGAAATAAAGTGCAAAGATGTGATGCCTGATTCATTCAATCCTTGACAATTATGTACAAGGTTATTACAGATGTGGCATGTGTTATTTTAATGACATGTCACAAGACCTCATAGTTATGAGTCAAGATAGATATTTTTAAACTAATTCTAACTCATTTATCTAGTTTTATATCTTGCTTCAATGTAAAAGAATCCCAATTCATAGGCGTTTCAAACGATTAACCTGCTAAGTGTATCTTTTAAATGCAGCACCATGTATTTTATACCATGTATTTTATATTAAACTCTGTGAATCACAATCACTGAATTATCAAACTTAAAATATTTGTTTTCCTTGATAAGCTCACATTTTTTTTCATGAATAACAAAACTCAGTACCTATGGGGAAATTGTTTTTATGATGTCACATTCTGTATTCAATCAAGAACTCAAAAATACAGCTGACATAGCTATCTTACTTTTTTTTTCTTTCTGATCTTTGTCCCAAATATCTTTGAGTGGTTTAGATCAGTGGTTCTCAACTTTGGAAGGCATTGGAACCACCTGGAGGACTCAAAAACCTGACCGTCGAGATCAACCCTAGAGTCTCTGATTCAGTAACATTTCTGAGGACCTCACTTTAGTAACCTCCAGTTCTGTTGTCTTGCACATTGGTATCTTCTCAACCCAGCACTGTCTGCCTCAAAACAGAAGGAAATACCACCACCACCTGGAATTGCATTGGGAAATTTGAAGCCAGTTGGTATTGCAAAAGCAACTCTCATCCTCAGTGGACAATAACAATACAAAAAATAGAACCCAGACAAATACTCCTTCTGACTAAAATCTCTCCAATTCCTTTTTTGTATCTGTTTCTGACCAAAATAAAGACCTTGCTTTCACAAACTGAACTGTGCCATAGATCTTTCTTTTTTCTGGTTCTTTTGCTTGCTTGCCTGCTTGCTTTCTTTTTCTTTCTTTTCTCTCCTTTTCCTTCCTTCCCCCTCCCTTCCTTCCTTCCTTCCTTCCTTCCTTCCTTCCTTCCTTCCTTCCTTCCTTTCTTCCTTTTGTTGATGTCAGTTTTGTTTTGTCTTAATAAGAAATTTAATTTTGAACAGTTCTCAGACTGTGCTCACTTCAGCAGCACTATATATATTGAACAGTTCTCAGAGTCTTGGGCTATATTCACAGAATTATTTTTTGATCAGCATGTTATTCTTCTACTACCTCCTATTTTACAAAATCCAGTTAAAAAGGACAAAAACCAAAAATTGTAAAAAAAAATAGAGGTACATATATTAAATGTTGTAAAACTCAAAACAACAATTTCAAAAGTTAAAGAAAGACTTTCTGTAGGTCCTGGTAATGTAATACTCTCAGAATTCCTACAATCAACTCAAATAAGCCACTAGCTCAATTTTTTAAACAATAAAAATAAACGTAATCCTATAGCTCTAATTTTGCACTCTTTTTTTGCTATTACAGTGAAGAATCAAATCTAGTTTCCACTAAAGGTAATCAAGTTCCCCAAGAAAATTTCTCCCACTGTACTTGGGACCATCATGTAATGAAGTTCCTGCAATGATGATTAGTAAGCTCCCTGCCCCCAGGCTTTTGTTCCACACTTAGGATGCCTTCCCTTCCCACCACAGACCATTTCCTCTGCTTCAGTTTTAGGACTGTTGATACAAGACTTGGCCCAGGAGATAGACGGAACCTGTGCCCTATGGTGGTGGTACAGGGCTGGCTAAGGAAGGGTAACTAGTAGAGGTACTTTTCAATAAGGTGGCAATCAGTAGAAGACTCTGAGAGCAAGGAGCAGGAATTTAAGTAGATTCCGGTAAGAGCCTGGTAAGGGTTTCCAAAAGTGGACCGGAATTAAACAGCACAGTGGATTTTTTTGTTCCCATTTCCAGACCTGTTCTTACTGTTTCTATTTCCCTTTTGGCCAAGTGTAATTGATTAACCTTTTTTTTTTTTTTTGTCTGTCCCCAATCTTATTGTAATATCTGTCAGGAGAATGAATATATAATGCTTTTCTTTTCTCATTACTGTCCTAATATTGGCACTAGAAATAACTAACGTGCCATTCTGTATTATTAAGAGATTTGTTACATAAGTGATAACGAACTAACGTTCCTTATCTCATTCTATAGTCCCATTTTGCTTGCAAAGGAGCCAGCTCAGAAAAAAATTAGCTTTCTGCTGCGTTTGAATTCATTTTGTGAAGAGATACTATTCCAGATGCATTATTGGAGGATTCCCCTGTTCTGAGTTCTGATGAGGGAGAATTTATCTAATGTAAAAAATAAAAAATGCAAAGGAGTACAAATAGTAAGTTCAATGCATTTAAAAGAATGAGATAGGCCTTTTTTTTTTTTTTGCAAGCCTTCTTTTGTATATGATAGGAAATGAGAAAAATAGGACAAAAATCTCTACCATAAATTTTTTTTCTACCATAAATTAAAGATAAAATTATTGGTAAGTTTGATCCATGAACATGTATGTATGCATCCATGCTTACGTGTGTATTTTGTATCATTTATAAAATAACAAATCTGCTAGATTTAGGTAACCATGATAAGGCCATGTTAGAAGGATATATTACCACATACTGTGGATCTTGTTGTTTATATGAAACATAAGCATAGAAATGTGAGGTTTGTAAAAATAACCATTTTTTTAACTCTTGCTTACCTGAAGAATCCCCTTTGACTTCAAACGGTAGACCCATATTTAGGTTGGCAAGCAGATCTTTGCAAATATTTGTTGAACGTACTTTGCGTGTACCATTCAGTACATGCAAGGCCAGCAGAATGCTGCTGTGTTATCTAGAAGAGTTCAGAGGTGTGGCCAGACCTTTTGGAAAAGGGCGTGTGTGTGTGTGTGTGTGTGTGTGTGTGTGTGTTTATTACCACTTTAAGAGAATAATATGGCAACCATATATTGCATGGTTCCTCAAGGCCATAATCCATTTTAGTTAAGATGTACATATAGCTTCCTTTCTCTTTACAAACTATGTGATGTAGAATTTTATAACAGTATTTTACAGATAAGATAAAGGGCTCAGCAAAGTTAAGACACTTCTTCAATGTCATTCAAGTCACTATGTGGCAGAAGCATAATTGAAGAAACCTAGTTCTATTTAGCTCCAAAGTCAATGCATTTTCTACACAATTCTCTAATATCTCAGGTTGTGGTCTCTTTTTGAAGTTTTAAGAGCAAAATAACCTCAAAGAGGGAATCATGGATAGCTGATTGTAGACAATAAAAATCTGCATTTCCAGTACATAAGGTATATTTTCTTAGGTTGTGAATTGCTACAATGTTTCATTTGTAATTATTGCATATCAGATATCCTATGTGCATGGCACCTAATACAATATATTATTGTATATAGATGCTTTGAAAGTGTTTCTGCTACTATTAATAAATTATATTCATTCATATAAAGGCCCATTCACTTTTGTAAGCTTTTGGCCCAAAATCCTCAGTGTTTAAAAAAAAAAAAAAAAAAGAAACCCAACGCACTGTCAGAGCAGGTAACTACACCCTGTAAAACCCTAATGGAGCAAGAGTCTGGGATCTAGGATCACTGTGTAGGTTTTCATAACTACTGGGTGGTTTGTGTGGACACTGGCTAATTGTATTTAACAACTCTAAGATAATATATAATACTTCTCATTATGGAGAATTCATTCAACAGCCATTGAAGAAAACTAAAATTTCCAGCCAGACCTCGGTTCAATGATATTGGGTCATCTGGATATTTCAGCACCAAACTTTAGGGCCACCAACCTCGACTTTTAGTTAGTTACAGAAACTAGTGCCCAATTAAAATCTCCTTGGCAAGCAACTTTCTTAAGCAAGGCAGACTAATTAATGTAGGGAATAAGGAGAGAGCCATGCTTTAAATCATACCGTCTAACCTCAGAAGGAACTGGTCAGTGCCAAGAATACAGCTGCAAAGGGTAGTGAACAAGAAGGAATAAAATCTGTGCTGGTATTAAATCTTACCTACGCGAAAGGGCATTGAATGACACTATACCTCATTCTTGGGTTCATTTAATAGCTGTCAGAAAGTTGCATGTGTGTGAAATATTTTACAAATTTTTGCATCTAGCATTTAAGCCTTTACTCTATTTATATGTTGAAGTTATTGTTATATTGGAATTGATGTTACTATTATCATATATGATTTTTTAAAAACCTACTTCTAATGGTTTTTCAGTTAATGGAGGTGAATTTGGCTCACTTTCTTTAATGTTTTTGTTCTCTTTCTATCTCCTGTGTTCATTCTACTGTGATCTGATCACATGCAAGAAGCAAGGGGCTCTCAATGTTTTCTTGAGCATAATAAGGGATGACATCGTCTGGCATACTTTTTAATGATTTGCATCTTGAGAAGAACCTATATATAATGGTAATTCTTATTGCTGCTAAAAAAAAGACTCAGTATATTTATAGTCACTTCCTGAAAGTTTGTCCTGCTTCCTAGTTCAACCAAAGCAAAAGTGGGTAATGTCTTCACAATCTGTAGGGAAATCTATGTGATTATGGTGCATAACACACACACACACACACACACACACACACACACAAATAAATGTGTGTTCACACTCACATACACAAACACACAGAAATAAATCTCACCAGAATTCTATAAAGGGTGGAAAGGCTTTGGCTTTTTCTCCTCTAGAAAGAAGAATTTTGATTCTTATAGACGTGTAGATTGTATTCAGTCCAGTCTTTTTTCAATGAAAATAACTAGATATTCTTACTAAAGAAGTGTTTGAAGATTTAAAATAAATGGGTATTTTGAAAATGATAGAGCCCAGCACACAAAATTAGAGCTTTACACATATATCAATTTGCTGGTTTTGCTTATGAAGAAAAAGATGGCAACTCTGAAGCCACATAGCTTAAAAAATACTACTGGATATTTTTATTGTATCCTATATACTGTTTGTTGAAAGAGATGCCACCTGCTTTTCTTTGGCTACTTCTTTCTTTAGGGATTTATTACTAAATCGTGTGTGTGCACACATGCACGTGCATTGCTTATGTACTTGCTAAAAATCTTTTTTTTTAAAGATTCTATTTATTTATTCATGAGAGACACACACACAGATGCAGGGACATAGGCAGAGAGAGAAGCAGGCTCCATGCAGGGAGCCCGATGTGGGACTCATCCTGGGACTCCAGGATCACACCCTGGGCGGAAGGCAGGCACTCAACCGCTAAGCCACTCAAGCATCCCAAAAACCTTCTTTTTTAAGATTTTATTTTTAAGTAACCTCTACACTCAACATGTGGCTCAAACTCACAACCCAAAATCAAAAGTCCCATGCTTTACTGACTGAGCCAGCCAGGAACCTCTGTACTTGCTAAAAGTCCTATTTTCAATTAATGACTCTCGATTAATTTATGTTTATTCGTGGTTTTGCTTCTCTCCAATAAACTCTGCATGATGACAACTATAGTTGAATGATGTGTCAGCTCTTATTCTCTTTGCAAACTGCATTATTTCTGTTAAATATGTGCTCCCTTTTCTCTGTTGACTATATGGGACTTCGAATTCCTTATCATATGAAGAGTTGCTGCCTATTTAAGAGGTAAGGAAAACATTGATCCTCCATCTTTGCAGCATCACAAATTTTCCACTTTAGCATCATTAAACATACCTTTGATGGTTATAACAAAGAAGCAGCCCATGGGCTTTATTGCTTTAACACTTTCCAGCTAGTATTGTGAAAAGCCCAGAGTTCTGTAGCTGAAAGCCATCTATCTGCCATAAGACTTGAGTCTTCATAGTCATATCTGTGTGAAGAAGAATTTGAAACGTTGTACCACTTTTGCAGGATTTCTTCTCACCAAGTGATGAAGAAGGGCTGTCTGTAATCCATAGGGCAGTGTTGTCTGATAGAACTTTCTGTGATGAGAGAAGCATTCTGTATCTGGGTGGCCCAGTATTGGCCACTAGTTATATCTGCTATTGAGCACTTGAAACGTGGCTAGTGTGAATAAGAAATTGAATTTTAAATTTTGTTCAATTTTAATTAATTGAAGTATGATTTAAATGGCCACTTATGGCTGATGGCTATAGTATTGGCTAGTGCAGCTGTAGAGGATAACTAGAAAATTTGTCCAGAAATTTGTTTTGGGATCTATCTGGGTAGCTCCGTCATATATGCGGGGTTCTACCCGTTAGTTATTAGAAAAAAAATACATGTATGTGTACTTAGAAGTGTATCTGTGTGTGCATGCTTGTGTGTATATAGATACAGATACAGATAGATACAGATATAACTATGTGCCTGCCCTTCAGGGAGCCACAAATCTTGATAGAGAGAGGAGCATATGACACAATTTGAGAATGTCTGTAATCACATGT
Source organism: Vulpes lagopus (assembly GCF_018345385.1). Lineage (NCBI taxonomy): Eukaryota > Metazoa > Chordata > Mammalia > Carnivora > Canidae > Vulpes > Vulpes lagopus. The sequence continues at coordinate 135,203,420 of NC_054825.1, forward strand.
GTTCAATGTGCCCAATTCTTTGGTCTTCTCTGAGTATGCTTGAAGAAGAAGAAATTAATGAAGTGTTATTATTTTTTTAGTTTTTAATTTAGGTGTATTCTCACATCCACTTGTTCTTATTGGTGCTATATAAAAGGCCTCCTCATATCAATGGGTATTTGGAAGATAAGATCGTAGAGGTTCTTTCTATGTAAGAAGTTGCACCCAAGCATCCCTGACCCCTAGAGCTTCTGGCACCTTGCAGATACTAATATCTTAAGAATATGCCATTTAACCTTTCTGATGGATTAGATGCCACCTATAATGGCTGCATGACAAACAAGAATTTAAAACGTGTTTTATGAGATTATATTCTGGATTCAGCCTTCACTAAAATTATCAAATCAACTTTTGGATTTGGTTATAGAACAGATTGCAGCGATATAATGCCACCATTTGAATGTTGGGTAAAATTCTGTCTTTTCGGCGCTTGACATATGGAAGATAATGTTAGTCATTATGAACTGTGCAAATTCTCTAGCCCATTTAGGTAGTTAGTAAAAATTTATTGAATGTTATTATTGATTGAATTCTCTACTGAAAGAATGCTCGATTTGCATGCCATTGTATTGATAGGTGAATATGATTTTTTTTCTCTGAGTTAGAGAATGTTTTATTTGTCCCTAATAATTTTCCTTCTCTTAAAAGTTTTTGTTGGTAGCCATAATAATGCCATATGTTATTGTAACACATTTATAAAACAGAAAAAAGGAGAAATCAGAAAAGTTTATCAAACATTCAATAACTTTCACTTGTTTGTCACCATTCAAAACTCTTAATAAAAAACATAAAAACATTGACTTTATTTTTTTAATAAATTTATTTTTTATTGGTGTTCAATTTGTCAACATACAGAATAACACCCAGTGCTCATCCTGTCAAGTGCCCCCCTCAGTATCCGCCACCCAGTCACCCCCACCCCCCGCCCACCTCCCCTTCCACCACCCCTAGTTCGTTTCCCAGACTTAGGACTCTTTCATGTTCTGTTTCCCTTTCTGATATTTCCCAATTATTTTTTCTCCCTTCCCCTGTATTCCCTTTCACTATTTTTTATATTCCCCAAATGAATGAGACCATATAATGTTTGTCCTTCTCCGATTGACTTATTTCACTCAGCATAATACCCTCTAGTTTCATCCACATTGAAGCAAATGGTGGGTATTTGTCGTTTCTAATGGCTGAGTAATATTCCATTGTATACATAGACCACATCTTCTTTATCCATTCATCTTTCGATGGACACCGAGGCTCCTTCCATGGTTTGGCTACTGTGGACATTGCTGCTATAAACATCGGGGTGCAGGTGTTCTGGCGTTTCATTGCATCTGTATCTTTGGGGTAAATCCAAAATCAAGAATAAAAGACACATTTCTTTCTACTGCTGTTTGAATTTTTCTGAGGGTACTGGCAAATGCAATAAGATATGAGACAAAAATATTAGCTAGTTATTAAGAAGGAAATGAACAGGTTGCCATTTTTGACCATTTTTCCCCATAAGGAATTTTAGAAAAAAAATACCAGTAATTTTTATAATTAATAAATTGACTATGGGTCAGCAATTATAATGTATTGATTGAGATCACAGACTCTGGAGTTATACTGGCTGATTGCAAATATCACCAGGATGTGCAATTTTGCTTAAGTTACCCTCTCTATGCCTCAATTCCCTGAGCTATCAAATGGAGATAATGTTTACCTTATTCAGTATGTCTATAAAATGACATGCTTCATGCAAATTAGCAAACTATCTGACACTTAGATGTTTAATAAATACTAATAAATTAATTTTTGTTGTGGCTACTTAATAGATACAATGGAAATGACTCCATCCTAGGAAAAAAAGAAAACATTAATTCAAAATATGGTAGTGATAAATTGGGTATTTTAAGATTGTACTTTTTTTTTACTAGACATGAAGAAAGACTGTAAATTAAGTATACTGTAAGCCCTATAGCAACCATAACTTAAATGTGTATAGATAATGAGCTAAACGTACAGATAAAATGGAATAATAATAAGTATTTTAAAAATTAAAAAAAAGAAGAATAAAAGAAACAAAGTATAGCTAGAACCAAGAGAAAAAAATTAAAAAGTGGTAGGTATATATTCAGCCGTATCAATAAATATAAATGATCAAACCACACAATTAAAAGGCTGTGCTTGTCAAATTGGATAAAATATGAGACCCAACGGTAGGACTGTCTAAAAGATCACTTTAAATATAAAAGTGTACATGTTAAAATTATGTGATAAAAGTGTACTATGCAAAGATTAATCAAAATAATGATGTAGTGGTTATATTACCATAGTACAAAATATAATTCATAGCAAGAATACTACCAGGAGTGATAAAGGGTATTAAATACCAATAAAGTAGTCAAATAAGTGGCACTGAAAACATGACAATACTAAATGAGTTTGTACCGAGTATGAGGGCTTCTTCACAAAACAAAAACAGATCAAACTGAGAAGAAAAACAGATATATCCATAATTATAGAGACTTCAAGATCTCTCTCTTTAGTAATCAATAAAGTAAAAAACAAATAAGTGAGAATGTGGAAGATTTAACATATAACAGAACTATCAACCTTAACTGTCAACCAGCCTGTCCAAACTGATGTTTCCAGAACACTTCAAATAAGACCACCAAAATACGTGTTCATTTTACTTATACGTGGAACATTAACCAAGATAGATTATATTCTGAACCATAAAAATACCTCAATGAATTTATAAAATTGAAATTATACATAGTGTGATTCCAGTATTGATTGTGTTGAATCAATAGACGAAGTTGGGAAGACCTGACATTTGAGCAGTATTGAGTCTCCATATTCATGCACATGGAATATCTATTTACTTCTTTTGAGTTCTTTAATCAGAGTTTCATAGTTTTCCTTATATCAGTTGTGTTATGTTTTGTAGGATTTATACTTAAATGTTTCATTTTCAGAGGTGCTAATGTAAGTAGTGTTTTTAATTTCAAAATCCAATTGTTCATTGCTTGTATACAGAAAAGCAATTAATTTTGTATGTGAACCTTGTATCTTACAACCTTATTATAGTCATTTATTAATTCCAGGAGCTTTCTCTGATTCTTTGGGATTTCCTAAATAGAAAATCACATCATCTGCAGATAAAGACAGTTAAATTTTATCCTTCCCAAATTGTATACCTTTTCCTTCATTTTCTTTTATTACTTTATCTAAGTCTTCAGGAATATGTTGAAGAGGAAGGGTGAGGGAAGACACCCTTGTCTTGTTCCTGATCTGAGAGGGAAAGTTTCTAGTTTATCCCCTTTGGGTCCCATGCTGTTACCTGGAGATTGTTTTTATAGATGTTCTCTATCAGGTTGAGGAAGATCTATCTATTCCTGGTTTCTGGACAGTTTTTATCAAGAGTGAGAGTTCAATATTGTCAGATGTTTTTTCACATCTCTTGACATCATCATTTCTTCCTCAGCCTGTTGATGTGATGTATTAGATTGATTGTCAAAAGTTAAACATACCTAGAATAAATCTTATTTAGTCTGGCATGTAGCTTTTTTTTAAAGATTTTACTTATTTATTCATGAGACACACACACACACACACACACACACACACACACACAGAGACAGAGACACAGGCAGAGGGAGAAGCAGGCTCCATGCAGGGAGCCCGACGTGGGACTCGATCCCTGGTCTCCAGGATCATACCCTGGGCTGAAGGTGGTGCTAAACTGCTGAGCCACCGGGGCTGCCCTAGCTTTTTTTTAAATATGTTGTTGGATTTGATGTGTTATTATTTTGTTGAGGATTTTTGCATCTGTGTTCATAAGAGAAAATGGTTTGAGAAAATTTCCTTTCTTGTAATATTTGTCCAGTTTTAGCATTATAGGGTATTGCCGGCCTTATAGAATAAGTTAGGAATACTCCCTCAGTTTCTGTTTTCCCAAAGAGATTGAAGAGAATTGGTCAAATTTCTTCCTTAAATGTTTGGTGGAATCCACTAGTGAACCCATCTGGGTCTGGTGTTTATTGCTTTATTTTATGTTTTTGGTTATTAATAATTTATTCATTTTCTTTAATAAATATAAGCCTATTCATATGATCTGTTTCACTTTGTGTGAAGTTTTATAGAGTGTGCCTTTAAAAGAAATGATGCATTTTTCTAAGTTATGAAATTGGTGAACATTAAATTGTTCTTAATATTCCTTTGTTACTGGGGATCCCTGGATGGCTCAGTGGTTTAGTGCCTGCCTTCGGCCCAGGGCATGGTCCTGGAATCCCTGGATCGAATCCCACGTCAGGCTCCCTTCAGGGGAGGGATTTGCCTTTGTCTCTGCCTCTCTCTCTCCTTGTGTGTCTCTCTTAAATAAATAAAATCTTTTAAAAAATTCATTTGTTACCTGTTTATTGTACATGTGATGTCCTCTTTCTGTTTTAGAAAGTTATTATTTGTAACTTCTCTTTTTCTCTTGCCTAGGTGTTTTCAATTTTATTATTCTTTTCTGAGAACCAGCTTTTGGTTTGGTTATTTTTTTCTCTATTAACTTCCTTTTTCAGTTTTATTGATTTCTGCTCTAATTTTTATTATTTCCTTTCTTCTGCTTATTTTAGGTTTAATTTGCTCTTCGTCTCTTAGTTTCTTAAGGCAAAAGCTTAGATTATTGATTTTATATATTTCTTCTTTCCTGGTGCCATACATTTTTCTTTAAACACTGCTCGTGCTTCATTCCACACATTTTGACAATTTGTGTCTTCATTTTCATGTAGTGCAATTATTTTTTCTCTTGAGGTTTCTCCTTCAACTCATGTGTCATATAGAAGTGTATTGTTTAAAGTCCAAGTATTTGGGGGGATTTTCCAGCTATTTTTCTGTTGATTTCTAGTTTAATTCCATCGTGGTCTGAAAGGAGGTATTGTATGATTTCTATGCTTTTAAATTTGTTAAGATATGTTTTATAGCACAGCGGCTGGTCAATCTTGGTGAATCTTCCATGTGAGCTTGGAAGAAAGTGTATGCTGCTGTTGAGGGAAGTAGTCTACAAATGTCAACTACATTCACTTGATTGATGGTGCTGTTGAGTTTAACTACATCCTTACTTCCTTTTTGCCTGCTCATTCCATCACTTATGGATAAAGCAAGGTTGAAGTCTTTAGCTATAATGGTGTATTCACCTATTTCTTACTTCTGTCAATTTTGTCTTACATATTTTAAAGCTCTGTTGTTAAGAGCATACGCACTAAGAACTGTTATCTTAGTGAATTGACCTATTCATCATTGTGTAAAAACCCTTTTTATCCTTGATAAATTTTTTGGTTCTGAATTTGGCTTTGTCCAAAATTTCAGATTTCTTTTGATTAATGCTGACAAGCATGGTATAGCTTTCTCGATCCCTTTACTTTGAATCTGTATGTGTCTTTATATTTAAAGAGAGTTTTAATAGACGGTATGGAATTGTGTCTCATTTGTATGTGTGTGTTATCTCTCTTAACTGATGATTAGCCATTGATGTTTGAAGTGATTACTGGATTGATATTTATCATATTTATTGCTGTTTTCTCTTCACTATCCTGTTCTTTGTTTCTTTTTTTGTCTTTTGTGTTTTTGTGCCTTTGAGATTTTAATTGAATATTTTGGTTTTTTTGAATCTTGTATAATTGAACATTTTATATGATCCCACTTTCTTTTTCCAGCATAGCAGTTAAACTTCTCTTTTAACTTTTTTTGTGGTTGCTTTAAAGTTTGCAATATACATTTACAGGGAATCCAATTCCACTTTCAAATAACATTATACCACTGCATGGATAGTATAAGTATCTGATAACAAAGTATTCCTAATTCCTCTCTCTTGTCCCTTATAACATTGCTATTATTTACTACATTTATCCACAAGCTATAATCACTGAATACATTATTGCTTTTATTTTTTAAACAAACCTATCTTTTATAGCAATTAAGAATTTAAAAAATAAAGGTTTTATTTTACCTTCACATTCCTTTTTTTTTAATATTGTGTCTTTCTTTACGTAGATATTAGTTTTATTTTTTTCCTTTGTGAAGAACTTCTTTTGGTATTTCTTCCAAGGCAGATCTACCAGTGACAAATTCCCTCAATTTTTTATTTGTCTGAGAAAGTCCTTATTTCTCCTTTATTTTGAAGGATAATGTTTCTGCATACAGAATTCTGCTTTGGTGTGCATGTGTGTATCTGTGTGTTTTCTCAACACTGTAAATAATTCACTCATTTCTTGTTTGCTTGGTTTCTGAAGAGAAGTCTGATGTAATTCTTACATTTCCTTGCTATTGGCTTATTTTCCTCTGACTTCTTTTTAAATGTTTTTTTGTTCTCTTTAATTTAAATATGATATGCTTAGATTTTTTGCCATTTTACTGCATAGTGCTCTCTGGGCTTCCTACATGTGTGTTTTCATATCTGACATTAATTTTGGGAAATTCTCAGTCATTATCGCTTTAAATACACCTTCTGTTTTTTTTTTTTTTTCTCTCTTCTTTTGGTGTATCCCTGTTACACATATATCTTTTTTGTGATTATCCCAAATATCCCTTGGATATCCTGTTCTGTTTTTTCAATCTTTTTTCTCTGTGTATTTTGTTTGGGAAGTTTCTACTGATGTCTTTTTTTTTTAAGATTTATTTATTTATTTGAGAGAGAGAAAGCACATGCTCGATTGGGGGGAGGGCAGAAGGAAGAGAGACGGAGGGAAGAGAGAGAATCTCAAGCAGACTCCCTGCTGAGCCTAATACTGGGCTCAATCTCACCACCTTGAGACCATGACCTGAGCCAAAATCAACAGTTGGATGCTTAACCAACTGAGTCACCCAGGATTCACTCTACTGATTTATTCTTAAGTTTGCTGATTCTTTCCTCAATCTGTTCAGTCTACTAATTAGCTCATCAGAGGCATTCTTTTTTTGTGTTTAGCATTTTTTTATTTCTAGAATTTTTTTGATTCTTAGGCTCCCTATTTCTCTGCTCACGTTACCAGTTTGTTCTTGTATGTTGTCTACTATTTCCATTAGGGTAGTTAACATATTATTTATAGTTATATTATCCCAGTCTGATAATTCCAAACATCTTTGCATGTCAGAGTCTGCTTCTGATGTTTGCTCTGTCTCTTCAAACAGTGTTTTTTGCCTTTTAGTATGTCTTAAAATTTTTTTTTTGTTGAAAGCCAGACATGATGTACTAGGTAAACAGAACTGGGTAAAACAGGTCTTCAGTGATGTGTTGTTGTGGAATAGGAGAAGGGAAACTTTCTATAGTTCTTTGGTTTGGTCTCAGTCTTTTAGTGCACCTACACCCCTGGGCTGTGATCTTTACATATGGTTCTTAGTATCCCCCATTCTTCAATCCTCAATCCCCATTTAAATAAGACACGAAAGCTAGAGACATCTAGAGGTATTTCCCTATTCCACATGGAGGGCTAGAGGAGAGGTACTTCTCTTCCTCCACATGAAGGGCTAGATCTGACTGCAGCTGGATATTTTCCTTCTCCCATGTCAAAATCTATAGGGAGCTAGATTTGAGTATTTCCCTTTCCTCAGGTAGGTTAGGCTCTGGAAAGCTCTAGTCTGTTAGGCTGTGGTGAGGGTAGGTATTGTCAAAACAGAATAAAATGCTCTGCCTATATTTCAAAATAGCTACTTACCCACCTCCCTCTGCCAGATATACTAAGGGATTTTTCTCTGTTCTTCACTGTGAGAACCTAGCATGACTCCTGGAAGTACAACTTACAGAAGTATGAGAGCCTCTTTAAAACTGGGCCCCTTGGAGTTTTTACCTCAACTTTTAACTCAGTCCACCCTGAGCCTCTAGCAATTTTTCAGTTACAGCTTCGGGTTTCCTACCCTGGTGCTGGTCCTAGAGGTTTCTCCTCAGGTAAAGTGTGATTCTCTGTATCTGCCTGTCAACCTTTCCAAATTTGGGGGCAGCAGTTTGCTTTGTTACTTCAGTCCTCTGATGGACCTAAGAAAAGTTGTTGATTTTCAGTTTGTTCAGAGTTTTTCTTGTGGTATGGGTGGGAATGACAACTTCTAAGCTCCATAAGTGCCAGACCAGAAACCAGAAATTATTCCTTTTTACGTTTAAACAAAAATATTGGGATGATTTGTGAAGGTGCCCAGAGAGATAAGAAAGGAGCTGGAGAATGGAACTACACATTTAGTTGGATTTGGAGACAAGGCCTGAAAAACTGAAGTGTAGTTGTAAGTAAAGGGAGAAATTAGAGCTATGGAACGAGTTAAAAAAGAAATGAATACACCCTTCTTAAAGTGGAAAGAGTTCCATGGAAAGGAAAGTTAAGTATAGGAGACATTTGTTCATGGCCTTTATAGTAAATAAAAAAGGGTTCATCTTCCTTCAGAATTTGAAAAATGGAAACCTGGACAGTTTCAGTTTCAAGTAGTCAAAATGGTCCCTTGGCTACTCTTGGAAATCATGATATTTTACTATCAACAAACTTATTGGGCTGTACCCTTTAATCTTACACTCTTGATCATGTTTATGTAAAAAGTTTAGTTATATTCTTTAACAGATTGTTTTTGCATCATTCCAAGATGTAAATTTTCAACAAAGAGGCCATGACCCAACTTTTAATATTTCTGGAACACTCTCAGTATTATTGCCCATGTGTTAGAACTACTTGTATGTATTGGCTCTTTTATATTGTGATGATTTACATTAGCATGCCATATGGGGTATTTTATAATTCTGTTTAGTTGTGTGGTGCATTTGTGTAGGCAAAGGCTATCTCATGGTTTTCAAAGTATTTGACTTAACTTTAAAAATAGTTGTTTTGCCATTTCCTACATATGTCAATAAACTGATCTGAATGAGAAGTTCTTTTTTTTTTTAATATTTATTTATTCATGAGAGATACAGAGACACAGAGAGAGAGGCAGAGACACAGGCAGAGGGAGAAGCAGGCTCCATGCAGGGAGCCCGCCTGGGACTCGATTCTGGGACTCCAGGATCATGCCCCGGGCTGAAGGCAGCGCTAAACCGTTGAGCCACCCGGGCTGCCCTGAATGAGAAGTTCTAAAATAAATTGCAGGTAATGAATAATTTTTAGTTTAAACACTTAAAAAAGTAACTTATACTGACGACATGCAAAACATTGTGCCATTTGATGAAGCTATATACAATAATTCGGTTCAGTTTATCATATGTTTTGGGAGTAAATTTATGATCAGGCACTAGGTGCTAGAGATTCAAGGGTAAATACGATTAAGGTTCAATTTGGGAAGCTTTTATTTTAGTAAGAGAGATAGATATATAAAAAATATTTTATGTTGTAATAAGTACAAAAATAGGCTTTGATAAAGGTGTTGAGAAGCACAGAGGAATGTTATGTAGTCCAGTTTTTCCCAAAATGCTAATAATCCAAATGGAAAATAATTAAAACACGAAAAATGCAGTGTTACTGATGATGATGAAATCCGTTTCATTCATTTCAAGCTCAAATTATTACTTTTAACAGTTCTCCTAAGGAAAGGAAAGAATTTTTCCTTTTTATTTTGCTAACAAGGAGCATAAAGATAGGAGAGGGTAAGGCACTTATTGAATAAAAAAAAATACTGTAGCAAATTAGAGAATAGAATCACAATTTCCTGACTCCAGTACAAGGCCCTTCTCATAACAGCACAAGAAGAAATTAATAAATTTGTAAGCCAGTAGGATGCATATTAATGCCAAATGCAGGAATTGGACTTAGAGGAATGTAGAACAAGAAGAAATCAGAGAAGGCAGACATGTTCTGGCATGGGGATGGGAAGGATTGAGATCAATCGGGAATGCTGAAGGGTATTCCACAAATGAGAAATGATGAAAAGGAAGGGTCACAAACTCTCCAGATGACTTAACGAGACAGTAAGTACACACACTTGATGAAGTAGAGTTTTTACAAGGATAAAGGTGAGAAATGTAGTAGAGATTGTGATCATTAATTGGAACGAAAATTGCATCGCCTTTCAAGGATGAGCCTAATTATAGCAAACGAGTAGCTTAAGTATTCAGTTTGACTGTAATCATTCAAATACACCTGCCACAATTTATTCATGCTGCCATTAATAGACTAGCTGTCCTAGTGAGGTCATCTGTAGCAAGACACACATCTGCATCTTCTTGTATTAGTTCAGTAGCATTTGGTATTCTGGGACTACTTGCCTTTTAAATAAATATTCTCATATTGAAGGAGAGTTTGCCTTTTCTGCAACCACCTGCCCAAAAGTAGACTTATTTGTCTTTTTAGTTTCATGAAGACTGTCTTTAATCAAAGAAACCCCCCAATTCCACTCCAAAATAAAGATACAACAGAGAAAGTGCAGCTTCCAAGAATGCCATGATAAAGACTGCCTTCGATTTCTGGAGCTTCCTTTCAGTCAACTTGACCAATAAACAGTTTCACTGCCTCTATTCTGGGTTTCTCTTCTTCCTTGAACAACAGATAGACCTATGGTTTATCACTGACCTTTTTATTTATCACTGACCTTTTTATTTTGCCCTGCTTCTGACATTGATGACAGAAATTAGCAATCCTATTTTCTTTCTCAGTGTCTCTGGTCTGGCCATTGATCTCATAGTCAAGAACTATTGGTCTGTGAGCTAGTCAATCAGTAGCAGATAACAGCAACTGAAATGAGGACTGTTCCTAGGAATGGACAGCTGGCCCCATGCTTTTCTTCATCAAAGCAGAGAAACCTTTGCAGCAGAAGTAACATGGCTCGTAAGACTCAAAGAGGAAGCCTAACCTTTATACATCCATCTTTACATCCATGGATTGATGTATTGTTGAAATTTAACTTTTTGGTTAAGCTGATAACTGCTCCTTCCCCTCCTGCCACTCAAGAATAGAAGATAGAGGTGATTTTTTTTAAAAATAAATTTTCCATGGGACAAAACTGACCCACACCATTTTGGGTGAAGGGAAATAACCTCTCTTCTGGCAACTGCAAGCCAGTACCTGTGCTAAAGACCTGTGTACCAAGGGAAGGGAGAAGAAATGGGTAGGAAATATCAGAAAGGGAGACAGAACATGAAGACTCCTAACTCTGGGAAATGAACTAGGGGTGGTAGAAGGGGAGGAGGGCGGGGGGTGGGGGTGAATGGGTGACGGGCACTGAGGGGGGCACTTGACGTGATGAGCACTGGGTGTTATTCTGTATGTTGGCAAATTGAACACCAATAAAAAATAAATTTATTATTAAAAAAAAACACCTGTGTACTTTAGGGAAAGTTTTGCCTTAGTCATGAGCTGAGAATAGTTAACCCCTCAGTGGGGTTCTAAAAACAAACCCTGTGCTCCACAGGACAAGAAACTCTGGTTTCACACTTTGATGCATCTTATTGGATAAGGTGTATAGATGTCAGTAGAGACCTACTCTGCCCCTCCTCTGGGAACCTGAATGAGCCTCATGATGATAGCCATCAAAACACTTTACATATCTGGAGAAGAAACATTTTAGAGATCTCTGACACACAAGCTAATGTGGGAACCCAATGCATTCTAGGTTGTTGACTTGGAAATCAGTTGGTTGTGAGATTATATATAAGCCTGAGATGTCCTTGAAAGGACTGAAATATGATTCCTATGCCAGTTCAAGTATGCCCGAGTGCTGGCGACTTTCTTACCTTGAATACCATGGCAAGGGTCTCACACTACTCAAAATGAACCTAAATGCTTATTAAGTCTGTGGAGAGATGGTCAGAGAGGCTGTTTTATTGAATTAACTGACTCAGTCAAAGCTCTCAGTTTGGATACTCTGTATTGTACAGTCCCATTTGAAGGTGAGTGAAGATTTCAGGTGAGGTCTGCACCTTTTTATTTCTAATGGAGCAACAGTAAATATATTCAACTTAGAACCAAATCCAAACTGCCTATATGTACATATGAAAATCAATATTTAAATTGCTTCTAACTTTTACTTTTTAGCATTAAAAATGCAAATACAGACGGTGACATTTCCACTCTAAAAACTAGATAAAATGAATTTGATACTTTATTGTGTTCTGAATTAGAGTATTTTTGTCTGTGAGTGAAAAATTTCCAAAAGGTAGAATGGGAGTGAAAGCAAATTTGGTTGTGTTCTCATAAGTAAAACTCAGCTGATCTGATGTTATACATTTATGGGGAAAAATATTGCCTTCTGCTCTGAGCAATTTTAGTTCAAAAGATGAATTTTTCATTACATACCAAAAGTTACAAATCAGGAGTGATAATTAAAATACATTTAACTGTTTAAGTGTAGCATTTTTCTATGTGAATTCTGTGATGTGCTAAGAATAAATGTCAAGGCATGTGAAAAGTTAACTAGGGATTCAAGTCCCCATCATATGAGTTTTTCTCTGCAAAGTTATTTACTAAGATACATTAATATATTCCAACTCTAGCATACCAGTTAGAAACTTTGGCTGAACTTTAAATTTATTATGGAAATGAATACGATCCCTTTTTAGAGAAATCTAGTACGGAAGTGGTTTAGTCAAATAAGGTAGTATTTAATATGTTTTATGTCATGACCCCTTTTGATAATCTGATCCTCTTGTCAGGGGAGAAAAACATACATATAGATGACATTTTGCATTTAATTTCAAGATGTTCAAAGGTCCCCGAAGGTCTTGGCTCCAGGTTAAGAACTCTTAATCAAATGAACAGATATTTGATTATAAATCAGCAAACTTAGATTCTTACCTGAATTTAATGCTGATAAAATGTGTGACCTTAGATAAATTATGTATTTTTGTGTGTTAAAAACCTTCATTTATAAACATGATTGCTAATATTGGTAGTAATTTATTCCTTAATATAAGTGAGAATTTCTGGCTCTCTGGAGACATATCACCATATAAATCCAAGATGATATTATTATTAAATGTGTGGCCCAGATACTGAATATAATACATAATTCCAATTTCATATATCTACATATATTTTGTTTTCTTCTTTTCCACATTAGAAGGATAAGTCTCAATCTAATTTTGTTTCTAGGGCTTTCCATTCTAACTGAGGCCTTCTTGTGAGTATCTAACTTAAAAAAACTATTTTGATAACAAATTGATATATAGGTGATTAATACCATCTACATTTGCCTATCTTTAGTTGCTTCCTAAGTATTGGTTTTAGACAAAAAATGTAAGCCTTCCACTAAATTGCTCTATGGCACTTCAATCAAAGGTTTCTTTTGTATCATTAAAAGTGATAGTCCCCGTTTAAAACTGAAATTATGTGGTTACATTTAAGAAATTTCAAATTGATGCCAGACATTAGCATGACTTGAAATCATTTCATTTGAAATACAGCCCTACTAGAGTTTGGTCTCAATTTTCCTAGCTATCTAAATTTCAGACAGGGGACAGCCACGGCTCTTCATGGTCTTGTGTGTGATTTAACACAACCCTGGAGTCTTTCTATGTTGGAAGACAACTCTCTTGCCCAAATCACCAGCTTATCTTTATTGACTAAATCAGGGCAGTTAAACATGAAAATTGGACCTGTTAATGTAATAATCAATCACTAAGAATAATGAAAACCAGCAAAAGTTAGTGGGGATGGACATTCTTTGTGGTAGGACATGAATCAAGATTTGGCTGGGCTAACTGATCATTTTGGGGCAACAAAATATCAACAATTGTAAACTGGGAGGTTTGAATGTTGAAATCATCATAATGAGCTATTAACAAATCCCAGGTGCTGTAAAAATCATTGGTAGATATGAAACTGTGGTTTAAGGGTGTATGGGAATGATTCATTCTTCCTTTGTGGTTCTTGAAATGCTACAGGCTCTATGGCAAGCTGCCTGATTATTGTTGGACCTTTCTATATTTCATTTCAAATAAGGATAATAAACCATAAAGTCAAGACCATATTCTAAACTTACTTTGAATTAAAAACTGCCAACATATGCTTTCCACTGTCATTACTGCCTTGAAGAATATTTACATTATTATATTTTATCAGGGAAACAAAGGGCAGAAGATATTCTCTTACATTTTCTTCCTGATTTTTAAGATGTTTCTCAAACTTCAAACTATTTATTGTTTGAAACATAACATCTTCAGAAAACGAGGGTGTTACCCTTGCTCAGGAGTATCATTGTTTGGAATCACAGAATTTATTGGGGAAATTTAAAAACTTGCAGTGTGAGGAGAGCATATAGTCACATATAATGGACAGCATGCTTATAATTTTAAGTTCGGTGAAGTTGACTTTTTTCCTCATGACATTGATTATACCTGCAATGTAATAGTTACTTGTATTACTATTTGTTTACTATCTGTTTCTCTTACTTATTCGTGATAGAAATAAAGACTTTATCCATTTTATCCTTAGATCTTCTAGAACTTAATGTAATGTCAAAGTGAAAAGAGACAAATATTTCTTGACTGTTACATGAATGAATGTTGAATTTTTCAAACTTTTTAGGTAAAATTTCATAGTACTAAGAATAAAAATGTCTTTAAAAATTATATTACACAATTTAGTTAATTATGGGATCCAATTTGCCCTCCTCAACACTGTGCTCTACATATATAATCTTACCTTTCTTTGCAAAGAATCAGCATTTGTTAGATATATCTTTTAAAAACTCCACTCTTCCTGATGACTAACTGGCTTTCATGAAGACCCTTTCTGATGCCCCTACTTCAAAATTTTCAGCATTCAGTACTCTTTAACCTGTCACAGTTTTTTTACACATTGATACCTATTTTATTGTGTACTGTCTTATGACTTTAGTCTTAGGGACTTTCTGTTCCCTTGTTAGTTTTGGTTGAACTGCCCACTGATGGGGCTTGAAGGGCTTTTCATAGCTTAACCCTGACTTAACCACAATCCAAAGGCTTTTCCAAGTGACACTGCTTCCACTCTTTCACACGTCCCTTGGTTCTTTTCACATGAATTGGCCCCTTGGACACTCTAGGCAGGCCTGTGTCTCATTACTCTGTTCCATCCTGGCATGGACTCCAGGTGGTATTATGCCCAGATAGCATTAGCTTTTCAGCATGGCCAGCTGCCTCAATTTCCCTTCTAATTTACTTTCCCCATTTAGTCTAGTAAGAATGACTTCTCGACCTCTCCCCTTTTTCCAAGAAAGCATGCAAATCCACCTTAATTTTAAAACATGTTAAAGTATAATAAGTATAATGAATGTAAAAAATGTTCACAAGTGGGGCTCGATAAAGACAGAGAATTTTTCTTTTCCTGTGGTTTTTACACTATTACAAGAACAGTGTTGTTTTATGAGTTCGAATTCTTAAGAGCATAAAGACCGAAGATGAAGTAGTAATTGCCAACTAGTAAGTGATAGATTAAAAGCATATGAGAGGTTCTAAAGTGCCTCAATGTATAAAATAATGAACTGTGGTATTAGTGTAAAAAAGTAAATTGCTGAAATTATACTATTTTAATTCTGCTTTAGAAATAGCTATCACATTGAATCAGTAATGTTATGTTTCTTTTTCTGCCTTTAAATGAATATGACATTGTTTTTTTCAAAACCCTTCAGATGGTATAACAAAGAGGTTCATCCAACAGAAATGATCTTTGACTTTTTATCTGCAAAAGCAACAGAAAATTGTGGTCTTTGGCAGTAGAAAAAAAATGCATTGAAAAAAC
This sequence comes from Vulpes lagopus, assembly GCF_018345385.1. Classification (NCBI taxonomy): domain Eukaryota; kingdom Metazoa; phylum Chordata; class Mammalia; order Carnivora; family Canidae; genus Vulpes; species Vulpes lagopus. The sequence goes on from NC_054825.1 coordinate 135,219,079, forward strand.
TCCACTGGTATGTGGAAGTACAAGTCTTTATAGAAACAGTGTAATTAGAAGAGACAAGGGTCAAAGAGTAGGAAAATAATATCATAAGTGAGTTCATCTTTCTTAATTCTTTAACCACCTCTTAAACTAATTTTGAAGGTCCAATATCTCTCTGAACTAAGGAACTCCTTTTGAATGTGAGGGCAAGCCTGGAGTGGGATGGGAATATCTCAGGCTGTGGCAATTCTGTTATCAGTGGAAGTAACATGAGGGCTATAATTTTAAATAACACCATTTTTTACATTCTGTATAGCCAATACAAGCAATATGTATAAAGTACTTCATACCATCAATAGCTTATCTTTCCCTAAAATCATAATAAGGATGATCTTAACTACATCTACGTTAAGCTGTCTTCCCGGTTATGGTGTGTAATGGAAAGACAACTTTTTGAAATCTTGGGATATTTCAGTCCCTGATACAGTCTCCAATCTCTGATGTAGAGATAAAGAAGATTTAAGAGGTCTTAATTTCCCACAACTTAAAACGGCATTGTTTCAGAATATTTGTGAGAACTTTTATAATCATCAATTTTGCACGTTATCTACTCTCACTCCCTACCTTTCCTTCATTCAAAGATCATTTCTATACTAAAGAATGACACTAGTTCTTCACCTAATTATCTTTTTGAGGATAGAACACTTCTGATAAATGACTTCCCACAATGATCTAGAGTTCTTAAAAAATATGTCTGCCATTACGATACAATATGTGATAATGAATCAGTTGGCTCTAATTTCTTTTCAGTTGTTTAATCATGGCTTGACCTGAAATGCCCATACTTAATCTGCTCTAATATGCACTTATTAACCACTGACTATATATTGGTAATGTGCTAAGACAATAATACAAAGGTGACCAGATATAGTCTAGTTTAGAAGTTAGTGTATTGATGATGTCTAGTCATATTTCATTCTGTTACTACCTTGTTGCTTTGCAATTGTGTGGAGTCGGATTTGTATATTTTTAATATTTACTTTTTTGTCTTCCATTAGTGCAGAATAATGTTCACATACATATTTTATACACATATTCTTTTTAAAATTCAGACAAGAAAGCCTATGTGCAATGTTATATGGAAGCACAAAGAAAGAGATGAGGAAGATTCTAGTGAATTTTTTCAACAAAACGACTCTTGCTAATATCTTCAGTTATGGTTAAAAGGCAAACACATGAATTAAAAACATATATATAAACATACTTTTCCCTTGACATGCATAAAACCCCTCCCTTCTTAGTTAATATAGCCTTAAGCACCAATCATATATAATTTCTAAAGTATGTATATAATTTTGGTGGATATAAAGGTAGTGAATGATCCTATGTCACTAGCTGTACTGGAGATGGAAGAATTATTATTTTACCATATTGCCATTCAGGTGCATTCTTTGAGATATCATTGAATCCTTATACATGGTTGGCTCCATAAAAGGTATTTCAGAATGTTATCAGAGGTGTATCAGAATGTATCAGATGTGTTGTCACATCACCCCAAAGGACCTGACCCCCTCACTGACTGCAACCCTGAGAATACCATATCAACTCTGACTTCGGTGTTCTCACTCTCTGAATTACCCTGTCAACAACATTGAGGCAGTTTAAACATCTCTAAACAACACAGTTTGTCTTTCCCTATTTTCCTATTTCTACATGTTTCTTAGTAACTTAATTACTTCTGAAAAATTCAATTTAATCACTACTTAAATATCATCTAATCATCCCTCAAAAGCCCTAATCCATTTTATATCTCAAGCTACTTCAAGTGAACTTCTTTAGCCAATATCTTATTATTTATTATACCTCACCTCTTAGCAATATTCTGCTACTGTTAAATTGCTTAAAAGAATATTTGATATTCCTGCTCCTTCCTGAAATACCATTTTCTACTTTTTTTGACACTACAGATTTTCTTGTGTTGCTTCCAATTCTCTGGACATTCTTTCTTAGAATACTTGCAAGGCTCTTTTTTCCTTTACGTGTTCATCTTCGTCAGGATTCTGTCCCCAACTCTGCTCTGTTCTCACTGCAAATCATCTCCTTGGTAACCACACCCACTCTAACAGCTTAAATTTCATATAAATCTGCTCTCCAGACCACCATCTTGCCTTCAGAATCAACTCACACTTCTATGCCCCGAACTAATCAACCTACCACACATTAAACAGTACTCAACATATTTAAAAAATGTCTGCTATTTTCATGCGCTGTTAGGCACTGGCAATATAATTAGGGAAAAATAAATAAATAAAAGACACCTAACAGGTCTAATGGAGAAAGAAACAATCAGATACATCTGAAACAAAAATTATTATCATATGTTTAGTTAATTATGCGTTTTCAATGCAGCACAGATATAGAGGGTGCAGCTATTCAATTCTTATGGTTATTTATTCTATCATTTCTTCACCCCAAATATAGCTTGAATATATCTGTTTCCTCCTGTCTTGCTAATATTCTGTTTTAAGAAATCTTCATCTCTTCCCAGGGTTATTGTGAAAGCAGCTTCCTAACTGTTGTTTTCATGACCAGTTTGACACTCCTCTCTGAATCCACTCCCAACGTGATCAGAAAGAGCTTTCTAATATTCCATCATGCCATTTTTGTTTAAAATCCTATAGTAATAAATAATAATAATAATAATAATAGCAATTTGCAGAGTATTTGCTAGGTCTCAGGCATTTTTGAGATTTTGCATTTAATCCTCACAACAACTTTATTAGGGATTCTATTCTACAGATAAAGAAACTGAGACTTAGAGGAAATTTCTATAATGCCCAAGGTCAGATGGTAGAGTTAGGACATGAACCAGAGAAATACTGAAATGAAAATTTCTCACCAATTACCCTTCTACTTAAAATATTTCAATGAACAACACAATTAACAACCATTTTGTTATAAAGGTAAGATACAAATTCCTTACCTGCCTGATAAGCATTTGCAGGATCTTGGCCACACTTACGTCTCTTTCAATTTTTGAAGTTGTAATTCAGCCATGATAAATTTCATATTAGTTCCCCAATTCCTAATTTCAGAGCTCCTCTCCTGTTGCGTGACACCCATACATGCCAGCCTGCCCATATGGATCTCATCACATTACCCCAGAAGGGGGAAAGAAACTGGGGTTTAGGGAATGGATGCAGTTATTACTGCAAGCCATAATTATCTATCTGTCTTGATCCAGACACCTCATATGCAAATTCAGGATAATATAAACAACTTTGGACATTAAAAAATTACCAACTTTCTGCTTCTTTTTCATGTCAACTTGGATACTACTGAGGATGCTGAATAACTAAAGTAACTTTAATACTTTTTTTTTCCTGGCATCATTCTTAACACATGTAGAAAAGGGCTACTTTTGTTTGAAGGCACACCAGGGCCCACTGATCAGGCTGCGGCATAGGCTCCACCGATCCCAGGCTCTGCCTGGTTACCTTGATAGCTGAGAGGAATAAATTTCAGCCACTTGTAGTTTGCAGCAGCCAGATATGCCACAGTGCACTGATTGGTGATCTTGGCTGTTGGAAATCATTTCTGATAATATTTATTTTTCCTTGTTTTGCAGAAATTTTATATGCCACTCCATTGTTGTCATTGTTGTTTTTGTTTATGACAACAGATTCTTGCAGAGATCCATCCAGACCACGTGCTTGCCCATAGACAATTCTGTGGTCCCAGGCTACTGTCCATGGTTCCCCGCGACAGCGCTGTGCTTGCGGACACATCTCCCAGCATGTGTAGTCACTAGTGGTCATGCTTCCCCCATCCATTTCTTCCTTTCTTCCTTCTGTTATTTCTGCTTCTTCCTTCCTCCCTTCCTTCCCCTCCCTCCCTCTCTCCCATTCCCTTCCCTTCCTTCTTCCTTCCTTCTTCTTCCTTCCTTCTCCTTCCTTCCTTCCTTCCTTCCTTCCTTCCTTCCTTCCTTCCTTCCTTCCTCTCTCTGTATATCATTGCTTCTCTCTCTCTCTGTTTCTTATTTCTTGTGGGAAAATACAAAGTTGAGCTTCATAAGATTGGGTGTTGAAGGAAAGTCAAATTTTTGAGACAGGCAGGGATAACGCACTATCTCTCTCAGAATCTGAGCATCTTATGAAAGGATGATGCTCCTGTATTTTAGATGAAAAAGACTGAATGGTTCTTTTTTTTTTTTTTTAAGATTTTAGTTATTTGAGAGAAAGAGAGAACGTGTGCACAAACAGGGGGAGGGACAGAGGGAGAGGGAGAAACAGACTCCCCGCTGAGCAGAGAGCCTGATTGATGAGCCTGATCCCAGGATTCCAGGATCATGACCTGAGCTGAAGGCCGACTCTTTTTTTTTTTTTTTAAGATTTTATTTATTTATTCATGAGAGACACACACACACACAGAGAGAGAGGCAGAGACACAGGCAGAGGGAGAAGCAGGCTCCACGCAGGGAGCCTGACATGGGACTCGATCCTGGGTCTCCAGGACTAGGCCCTGGGCTGAAGGCGGTGCTAAACCACTGAGCCACCCAGGCTGCTCATAAAAGCAGACTCTTGACTGACTGAACCACCCAAGCACTCCAAAAAGACTGAAGCTCCAAAAGACTAAGCTAAGGAAGAGGAAGCACGGAGACACGTAGTAATTTGCCTGCTTTCATTCAGTTTTTCAACATTAGTAGATGACAAAAACACAGAAAAAGGAAATATATATATTTCTTTAAATATTCTTTTGTTCCAGCAGAATTATCCTCTGTAAGTAATTGCCCTATGGCTGCATTCTATTAAAATTTGTTTACCAGCAGATGGACCAACATGGAGCTACGGGTTCTTAACATCGCAATGTTTCAGATAGTCTAAATTTGGGATATATTACGTCCATATTGTCTATCCAAGTATTTGATGCATACATATACCTAATTAGACATTCTATTTGCTAAAATTCAATAAAAGTTGCTCTTATGTTGTGTATAGGAAAGCTCTTGAAGAGTTTTAAAGAATTTCAAATTTCTCACAAATTATTTTGAAAGAATCCAAAATTGCCCTTGAATTATATCATAATTTTCAAAGTATTAAATGGAGTATTTAAAAATCAAAATGCAGTCTCATTACTTTCAAAATCTGACACTAGCAGATTAATAGTAGAAAATTAAATGACTCTGCTGTGTTCCATTTAAATTTTATGAAGGCTTTAAATATCTTATTAGAATTGGGGAGGATGATCTCTAGTAACAGAGAAAAAGAAGTTGCGATTATTTTATAGTAAGCATTCATTCAAACATATTTATTAAGCAAGGCAGTGTACTAGGTATTGTGGTATGTCATAATAAATATGTAAAGCCAAAAGAGAAATCTAATCTTAAAATGTTTATGGAAAATCTACTTTGTGCATACAACATCTTTTTCTTAATCATAAAGTTTACTTGAGGAAACTCGACAAAGACACAAATAATTCATAACTATATAAAGCCAAGTAGGAAATTCCAAAGCAGGATTTTGGCTGCTTTAGTATACCTTATGAATTAAGTGTTATAGGAAGAAGAGACTCTGTGGACCAAGGTGTTGGTGAAGACTTTCAGGAAAGCAATTAAAATGGGTTTGATTGGAATGCAGGAGGCATTCCAAAAGGAGAGTAAGACTGCTGTGAGAACAGGATTTTGAAAACTCCCTGTTGTTGGAGAAATGAGAGTGGAAAGCTGGGACACAATGGCCATGAAGGAGTCCTGTTGGAAGTGAGTAATAAGTGATTTGCTTCAGGAAGCGGACTCTTTTTACAGAGGATGAGCCCAGGTTCTAAGGAAAGGAGAATGTGGACACATCTGCTACCTTTTGAGATCATGACTGCTGGAAAAAGCAATTTTCAAATCAATAATTTTGCATTTGAAAATTTCTTCCATTTTCTTCTTTAATGTGATGTTTATAAATCTCTCATCTTTTGAATCTCCCATATCAAGTGTTTACCTACTGAGTATATTCTTTATTTTTTAATTTTATTTTTTAAAATTTATTCATGAGAGACACAGAGACAAAGAGAGAGGCAGAGACACAGGCAGAGGGAGAAGCTGGCTCCATGTGGGGAGCCCAATATGGGACTCCATCGCGGGTCCCCAGGATCAGGCCCTGGGCTGAAGGCGGCGCTAAACCCCTGAGGCACCCAGGCTGCCCTCTTTATTTATTTATTTTTTTAAAGTTATTTATTTATTTATTTATTTATTTATTTATTTATTTATTTATTTAAAAAGAGACAGAGACAGAGCAAGTTGGAGGGGGAGGGGAAGACGGACAAGCGGGCTTAGCGATGACCACAGAGCCTGATGTGGTGCTTGATCCCAGGACCCTGAGATCATGACCTGACCTGAAATCAAGAGTTGGGTGCTCAGGCAGCCCGGGTGGCTCAGCAGTTTAGCGCTGCCTTTGGCCCAGGGCCTGACCCTGGAGACCCTGGATCAAGTCCCACGTTGGGCTCCCTGCCTGGAGCCTGCTTCTTCCTCTGCCTATGTCTCTGCCACTCTTTTTCTGTGTCTGTCATGAATAAATAAATAAAATCTTAAAAAAAAAAAAAAGTTGAGTGCTCACTGGACTGAGCCTCCCAGGCACCCTGACTATATTCTTTAAATATTGAATCAATGGACTACTTCCCAAACCAGTTAAAAGTAAATAAATTAATAATGAATAAATATAAGATTGAGGAAGATGATTGGTTGAAGGCAGAATTAATGAGAAAAGTATGTTAAATAATCTCAGAAAACAAGGATTATGGAGCTTTAAAATATCTGAACAGCCTGAAATGTACAAAGACCATTTCAATATTTTTTTTCTTTTTTTTTTTGTCAGTTTAAAAAGTCTTCTACAGACATTAAATGTTAAATCATCCTTTTTGTTATAGGCATTTTTTCCTACTCTTTGTGTGTGTGTTTCATTTCATTCTTTTCTTAATGCTTCAGTTCCTGTTACCATAGTTTTTATTACTTTCTACATTACAAAAAAAAATTAGTATCATCTACTTCTGTAATTACTCCATTTCCCCTTTGAGTTCCTTACATGTAAAGTTTTTATTAAACTTCTTTTTCTCTTATTTTATTTGCAATTTGAGCAGTTTTATTCCTGCTGACTTTTTCCCATGGAGGAGTAAATTAAGTCAATCCCTTTCTCTTAAAGAAAAGGCTTTTTTACTTCAGGTTAAAAATACTGTCTTCTAAAATACAAAAATACATTAGAAAACTATACATATTATTTTACACTTTCTCTTGACACTAGGACCACAAGGAGTATGAGAAGTGTTATGCATAGTCATATCTTGTCCAAGGTTTCCAGCAAATGCATATATTTTTGACTAAACTCTTCCACTCTATGTTAAGCTTTTAGGCCCATGATCCTCTAACTGAGGGCAAGGCCCGTTGCAAACAAATCTCCCCTTTTTGATAAATGAATACTAAACCCTCTTAGCTCTTTGGGGATGTAGTTTTATCAAAAAGGAAATTGGCCTTGTTTATTGCCTTTCTTTCTTCTGCTGCCCTGAGTGGATTTTCATGCTGGTGAAAATGAGATACTGGCAGGGACTGGGATTAAAAGGGAGAGGATATTGGGCCCATTTCCTCCTCTGATTCTGCCAAGCCAATTGAACTCTTATAAGTAACCCTCCTGCTCTACCAGACTTGAGCCTCCCCTGTGCAGAAAATTAGGACGACATCTGAGGAGGTCTAGGACACGGACAGCTGTCCACTAGGGACCAAGTTAAGAGTGGTAAACCAATTTCCACTTGTGAACAATGCCAGAATGCAACCCATATGTCTCCCATGGTGAAGCACTGTAGTGCGTCATTAACCCACTGTGCCACTTAGCAGCTTCTCTCTGCTTGCTGTCTTGTGAATTAACATCTCAGCTGCCACCACACCATACCCTGGGTTTATTTCTGCAAGGAGGGCTGCTGCATGAATAGCGGTTCTCTGTAACAAGTGATCAGGCCACAGCACTTTCACATTTTCAGCTGAAAGCAACAGCAATTTGCCGTTCAGTCCTATCTTATCATCATCATTAAGCTGGGAAATCACAATTTGAAGGCTCTTTGCAATGCGCTGTCAACCGGGTATCTTGTAATTTTAATATGTCTGTGGTTAATAATTAATTGCTTTAACTCAGTAGGTGGGATCTGAATTTGGCTCCCAAATAGAAATCCCTCAGCTGAAATATTCTTTGAGACTCCAACATCTTACGGAGCTCCCCCCTCAATCAGCCTCCTTGCCTTCTTATTTAAATGATCTGCCATATAATGAAATCTGGATCAAAAGCTCCAAGCTTAAAATATACAACAAAAAGCTGCTTCTGGGTGAAGAGTTTGGATCCAAATCAAAACGTTTCTGTGCTCTGGCCATTATCATATGCAGTTAACTGCTGGGAAATACTGATGTTCAAAAGATATGGGGGAAAAAGGCACCTGCTTTCTCACGCTGGTGTATGTTTGTCGTCTTGATAAAAATGCAAGGCAGCATATGCAGAAATTGTGCAGAAACACCATTCACATGGTAATTCCTTTGTATTTGAATAATTTCTTTTCAGGTGCTGAACTGAATGCCAGACTCTGGGAGGATTTGAGCATCTCCCTGCCTTAAGTCCTTCCAGGACTATATTTTAGTGTCTGGTTCATTTTTTGATCAAAGGAAACGACTTTGTCAGGTCTTCAGAATGAAGGTGCTACCCCTTGATTTTCCCAGATCACAGGCCATAATGTGGAGAGGTTTCTTCCATTTTGTCTGATGAATATTACTCACAATACAGCCAGGATATGAACTCTCTCATTCTCTCTTTCAGCCCAAATCTTTGGTTTAATAGACTTAACAAGAAGAATAATATTTGGGTAGACTTACAGTTGCCTACCACAAGTCAAGCCTATGGTAAACTTGAATGACATTTCGCCTTGCAAACTCCAATTATACTCTGCATTTCCATAATACTAGATGCACGGGCTGCTTGTTCTCAATCTATACCTGCCTGATATTGAAATTTGTGAACTCTGAGCATTAGTCTATTTCTATCAAGGGAAGCTTAAGATTTTTCCAAAGTTATTCTGGGAGTTATTCTTTAGAAACTCCAAAGCATATTGAAAACAAGGAAAAAATGTATGTGTGGAAGTTTGTAAGATAGTACATGAGAGATGGCCTGAGGGCTTAATCTCAGATGCAGTTATCAAATACTAATGATTTGCCTGGAGCTCCATGTCAAAAAGGGTAGAAAGGCAGTGACCAATCTCTGAAGCTATAAGTTGTTTGATAAATCATTAATGTTTGTCATTTGGATAGAAGGTGGGAATATCACACTTAGGCTCTGTGACCTCCACTCTGACCCACTTTTAGGCCTATGGTGAAGTGCATGTGGTAATCAGTTGGTGAAAAACAGCATTTCAAAGTTGAAATATATATTGGGTTTTCTTAAATTCATCAAGAGCTCCTTTCAATCAAGTCTTCTTAGGTCCCAATGACCCTTTAGATATAATCAAGTGGTTCTTGTTCTACAGTAAGCACCTTCATGATTATATTTATAGTTTTTAAATGTAGTCATACTAAAGTATTTGGGCTTCTAAATCTTTCCATGTAAGTTTTAGTGTTTGAGGCTGTTAACTTGTAGCTAACTTCCCAGTCAATATAGTATACTACCAATAAGGTGGTGGACATGTCTCTACCTGGGCTCAAAATCAAAATTCATATGCTTCAACTACAGAGATGGTTAGTGGATATATATAAGAGGTGGTGAATTGGAGCCAGCTCACTCCAGTTTGTGAGTGGTTATTGTTAAATTCTCAATATTCTTGTGAGCAGTTTGTTAAATAAAGCCATTATTAAAAATTAAGTTATATAAACATATGACTAAATAGTCCTAAAAACAAAAGGCATATATATAGTTGAAATTCATCAATCCCTATTTCACCATGTTTTGCTCTTATATATGTTCTTCAAATAATTTATTCCAAATCATGTCTGTATGATTAGTGTACATATATATGTATATATACATACACAATTGGAATAACTTATATGTATAAAAACTCACCATGTACAATGGTGTGTCAATGCACAATTTCTTCCCAACTCTGTTTCCAGTATTATCAACTTCGTGCCTTGGAAGTTGCATGGTGGGAGCATATTTATCACAGAAATTGGCAGACACTAAGATAAGGGCATGATTTGTTATGTGGATAATCTAGACCATATATTGACAGACTTTTCTGTAAAAAGCCAAATAGTAAGCATCTAAGTCTTGTTGACCACACCGTTGGTCTTTGATGCAATTATCCCACTTTGTAGTCACAGACAATACATAAATGAATGAGCATGACTGTGCTCCAATAAAACTGTATTTATAAAACCAAGCAGTCAGCCCACTGGCCCTAGTTTGTTCTAGACTAGAGAAAGCAATAGAAAAGTGTTAATTGTGCAGACTAAGGTTAAAAGTATGCATAATTATAGCCATAGTGAATTGAACAAAATTTTGTGAAATTATTCTTTCAATGCTTGGAAGAATTCAGTAAAGATATAGGTCAAAAAGACTGAAGCAAATTAGTATTGCCTGACTCTAGCCAAAGAGGGGAAATTTGGGAATCATTAAAACTAATGCAATGGATTGATGCATCAAATTTGTTTACAACCATGAGTTTATAACAATACTAAAATAAACACTGACAGGTTATCTCTGAGGATGCTAGACAGCCAACTGGTTATTTTGAAAATTTCCATAAAGTGGAAAATAATCAAAAAAATTTTTTCCTCATCTTTTCTATATGAACTATACTTTAGGGTGAGAAATTACTTTTAGGGTAACATTTTCCTCTATGGGAGTATTTCAGCTAATAAATGAAGAAGCTATAGAATGTTAAGATTTTGTAAGTCCTATTAAATTAATGGATCCAGGCAATTATCTTGAAGACATAACAGCTGAAGACATAACAGAGAGAGACAATTGATATTATGTAACTTCTGATTTGATTATGTAATAACACCATCTTTAAAAACAAATTACCCAAACCATCAAAACTGAATATGATCAGACCAGTAGATCTATCAGTTCATAAAAAATAAAGGGGACAGAAAAACATATTAAACACACAGTGATTATTCAATTAGCAAAATCCAGAATGCGGCAAACTCTGTAAGATGAATGATCCAGTTTCTTAAACAATAATAAACAAAAAAATTGTGAAGAGATATAGTTAGATGGATTGAAAACTATATAATTGAAGATATTTGAAAATCAAATCATCTGATTTCAAAGTTATGATCTTAATTGGATTCCAATTCAAGCAAACAAATTGAGGGAATGTGAACAATGCGTGATATTCAATGACAAAGAATTGGTTTTATATTTTAGATGTGATAATGACATGATTATAAAAACAAGTGCCTGACATCTAGAGATACATTCTGAAATGTTTACAGATTAAATAAAATAATATAGAGCATGCAATACTATATATATAATATGTATATAATATATATGTATATAATATGTATATATGTATATAAAATACTCAAGGAGAGGGGTGCCTGGGTGGCTTAGTGCGTTAAGCGTCTGCCTTAGGCTCCGGCCATGATCCCAGGGTCCTAGGATTGAGCCCTGCATCCAGTTCCCTGCCCAGCAGGGTGTCTGCTTCTCTCTCTCCTTCTGTCTGCCCCTCCGCACCTTGTGTTCTCTCTCTCTGTCAAATAAATAAATAAAATCTTTTAAAAATATACTCAAGGAGAAGGAGAAAGTATAGTTAAATAATGAATGATGATTGACCTTAAGTTGATGATTATTATAACTGGATGATGGATGCTTAAGCATTTCCTCTATTTTGTATATTTGAAATGTTTTATAATAAAATAGAAATAAATAGGATGCAAACTCTAATGATATAGTAGTGTTAGGCCTCTTATAGCTGTCTGATCTTGAAAGTAGATTTTCTTAAACTAGTGGTAACTTTTTAAATAATGTTCAAAAGAGGTTGTTAGGTAGTCAGTCATAAGACACATCTTGTCTTCATTCATTCTTCTAGTTTCTCATTTATTTATTTATAAGAGAGAGAGAGAGAGAGAGGGAGAGAGGCAGAGACACAGGCAGAGGGAGAAGCAGGCTCCATGCAGGGAGCCAGACTTGGGACTTGATCCTGGGTCTCCAGGATCAGGCCCTGGGCTGAAGGCAGTGCTAAACCGCTGAGCTGTCCCATTCTTCTAATTTCTGCAAAAACTATTTAATCTCTTATCCTCTTATCTTAAAACATTCTTTCCTATACTCACTCTCCACACTGAAAGCAATCTAAAGAGAATTTCTGTTGGCTTCTACTACTATATCCCCCACTTACCAGAGCCTATATCTGCTGCTCTTCCTCCCATGTTTCTATCTAGATACTGTTCCCTCCACCTGAAAATGTCTTTCTCCAACCATATTCATTTGGATAACTCCAGCATCTCTTTCAAATCTTTTTGTAAATTTCACTTTCTCAATGAAGTCTGGCTTGCTCACTGTTTCATACTGCAGCCTGCATCCTGCTTTCCCAGACCTACATTCTTGGCTTTCCATTCTCTGTTTTCATTTCTTTCTTTCTTTCTTTCTTTCTTTCTTTCTTTCTTTCTTTTCTTTCTTTTCTTTCTTTCTTTCTTTTTCTTTCTTCTTTCTTTCTTTCTTTCTTTCTTTCTTTCTCTTCTTTCTTTCTTTCTTTCTTTCTTTCTTTCTTTCTTTCTTTTGTTCTTTCTTTCTTTTTTTTCTTTCTTTTGTTCGTTCTTTCTTTTCTTTCTTTCTTTTCTTTCCTTCTTTCCTTTTCTTTTTCTTCTCTCTTTCTCTTCCTCCTCTACTTCCTCCTTCTCCTTCTTGGTTCATAGTGCATATCATTTTCTTGCCCATTCTGCAGTTTATTATATTTATTGTTTGTTTCCTGTCTCCCCACTAAAATATGGCATGAAATTCTTTTTCGGTCTATTTTCTTTGCTTATTTATTTAAAACCTACAAAAGTGTCCTACACAGAGTAGATAATCAACAATCATCTGTTGGGTTGAGTTTATTTTATTTTATTTTTTATTTTTTTTAGATTTTATTTATTTATTCATGAGAGACACATACACACACACACACACACAGACGCAGAGACACAGGCAGAGGGAGAAACAGGCTCCATGCAGGGTGCCAGGCGTGAGACTTGATCCCGGGTCTCCAGGATCACGCCCTGGGCTGAAGGTGGCGCTAAACTGCTGAGCCACCTGGGGTGCCCTGTTGGATTGAGTTTTAAAGTAAAAATAGACAATCCAAATTCAATAGTTGAGATACTTTTCATGTAGTCATTTTTATGGCAGTTATCCAAATAAGATAATTTGAAAAATAATCCAAATTTCATTGAAAAATGTGTTATGTCTTTTCCTAGAAAAATTAAGTTTCTAAGGTAAGCAGTCTTGTGTTAAAAATTTGTCTGTGTATTCTGCATACACAGTAGTTGGGAGTCATGGAGAGGAGACAAGGAATTATTAAGTTGTTGCGGGTGATCTGGCTGGAGAAAAATTATTTGTTGCAAGTATTGGGAAATGACAATATTGGGGAAGGAGATATCTTTCTGATGCTGATCAAAGCAAAAGTTAGAGACTGAACTGGAGAAATAAAGACAAAAGGAATTTTTAAAGTCATTTCATCTGTCATCTCCATAATTTTTCTTGAGAAACTTCTGATTGCAATAGTCTCCAATGACTCAAGGATTAGAAGTTCTAAAATTTTTCTTATCAGATTATGTCACAATTATAAAAAGTCACTAATTTAAAGTTCTTTTCAAACTCTTCACATCACATTATGCTGGAAAGGCCTATCTATCCCATGATTACCTATTGCAAAAAGAGTAAGATCTCACTGGGAAATAATTTTTTGGACTCTAAATAAGATAGTATTAAACTGAAATACAGGAGTTATTTGGTATCCTAAATGAAAATATTTTAAATGAAAAGTTGATTGTTTTAAGATTCCATTACTCCATAACTGAAAATGGAGCCTGTTAAGAGTACAATTTTAATAAAAGTTCTTCTACTAGTGTTTCTTTAGCAGGGTGTTTTCCTAACTCTCCTGGTAAAACATTGGATTATCATCAACATTTGTTATCTCTTTCAAATACTGGTCAGACAATTTCTAAACAGGATAACCACATTTAACCACATATAATTAGATCTTACGCACTGTAAAAGATTTGTTGGAAACCAAGCTACTTAGCAAGCATGTGGTTAGCCTAGTTGAATCATAAATGAAAATTCTGTTTGGTAACCACTGGGGCATTGTGGTCTGGGGATGGTTGTTCTGGCTTTAGCTCTCCATTCCTAATCTCTTGGAGAAGGAGTGTTTACATTCTGTGATTATACTTGCAGCTCTACACCAAGTTGTGGCTTACATTTTAAATTTCAATGTCTTCTGGAATACTGTTGGTTTATCTTTTTCAAGATTTGCCTTGAGAGCTCTGCATTTTATTGCCAATTAGATAGATTTCCTAAACCATGGTCTGAAGGGAAAGAAAAAAATTCTAAAAACATTAACCATAATAAATAGGTTTTAGAGAAGTTTTAAATCCCACTATAGTTAATCAGTTTGAACAAGACATTTAAGCTGTAAATAGCATTTTAAAGTAAACAGAGCTTTACACAAAGTGACAGTTAGAATTACATTTTCTGCTTCTGAGTGTGAGAAAATTAATGTACCAAAAAAGTGCCTACTATTTAAAGACGTCTTGCTCCAGACATATTTAACAACTGAGATTTGCAGTGGGTAGACCACTGAAGTGTCTCATCATTAAATTATGTACCGTACATTAGAAACAGATGTACTCTTGGAAGGTTTGCATGACAACATTGTTTTGCAATTTACCAATTAAGACAATGCCAAAAGTAAAAACAGAACTGAACTAACAGGTCAACTATCTTACCTTAATCATGGAAAAGGAGGGAAAGTTTTGAGAAGGCCTTGTGGTTTTCATTGGCAGTTTGATATAAATTTGGAACGCTAATCATTTACCTCATTTTTCTCCACTATCTAAGGAATTCACAAAATTATTTTATTTTAAATAGCACTCAAGCTTTAAAGTATTTAGATTTTAGCAGAGCAGCATTAAAAGTTACTTTGGCATATTGGGTCACAAGAAAAATCTTACAAAGCAAATAAAAAGATGGCAGTGGAAAAAAAGTTACACCCATTTTTTTTTTCTAATCAATAGAAGAAATAGCTGTATAAGTCTCTGGAAATGAACTGTAGAATGCAATATTTAAAAAAGGTAAAATTTCAATAAGGCATATTTATCAAGATAGGATTGAAAAACATAAGTGTACAAGAAAGAAGAAGGGTTATTGCCTTGGATACTCCTGCTGTGGTTCACATTAGACCCAGTGCTGTTATTCTAAATTCCATTTTATTAACCATAAAAATGGTGTGTTGGTATTTTGCAAACAATAACAAACAAAAAGAGATAAATACTTAAAGGCAATGCTTTTCACTAAAAGGACTGATAATTTTCAGAGCAGCCCCAGATTACTGATTATTCCTTAGCTACTTTCCAACTGTAAATCTTTGAGCAAAAAGAAAGAATTTCTTCACTAAATTCTCCTTCCTTACAAACATAGGCTAGAGCAGTGTAAACCTAGTGAAATGTCAAGTGAAAACAATTTATCCATTCAGTTAGTTTATAGTTTATAGTTTTTACTTTGTAGTTGTTTCAATTTGTTTAGATGACTGCAATTTCATTAGTTAAAAACACTGTTCTACATGAGTTGAAGTTTTATGGGGAGGGAAAACATGGATTATATTATGAAAGACAGACATGCTTAAAATATTGCCATTTGTTTTATGTGAATGAGAAAGGGATGGCATTTCTGTATGTTTTGAAAGCATAAGTCTTCATGTATTATTCTATAAATAATATAGTTGAAATAAATCTCAAACTTATTTTTCCAATGTATTCTTCCCTGTAAATTTTAAGTGCAGCCATATAATTAAGGGAAACCAAATCTTTGAATTTCAAAGTTATATATACTTCATACCCAAAGAGTTTCATAAGGCTCTTTTCTTTCTTTCTTTTTTTTTTTTAAAGATTTTATTTATGTATTCATAAAGACACAGAGAGAGAGAGAGGCAGAGACACAGGCAGAGGGAGAAGCAGGCTCCATGCAGGGAGCCTGACGTGGGACTCGATCCAGCGTCTCCAGGATCACACCCTGGGCTGCAGGCGGCGCTAAACCGCTGCCCTCTTTCTCTTTTGATTACACAAATCTTTCAAGTATTTATGTGTTCATTTGTTGAAAGAGTGTTCTAAGCCCATATTTTTGTGTGTGTGGAAACTGAATATTGTGCTTAGCTAAGTGTAAACAATATGAAAAACTAAAGTGTCCTCTGGATTTGGATCAAATTCCCAAACCAATGAGATGAGTATCTTCTCATATTGGCAAAATACATTTCCAACTACCAAAGTTGAAAAATGGGCCAGCAAGTAGCTTTAGAATTTTTGCCAGGGGTTTACATATGAATCAAACATGATATCTCTTTAAACTGCACTTAATATAGGGAAGCACAGCCATGTTGATTTCAAAGTTAATTGGTATTTGATGCAGTCATTGGGTGTTCATGATTAAAATCTTACAGAAAGCCCACCTATGATGAACAATCCAATATTTGTGGTTTCAGTTGGTAAATTATGCCAATTCTGTGAAAATCATGTTATTATAGTTAGATTCAGGCTAACCACATGCAGTTCTTTCTCCATCCATAATTACATAATTAGATTATTTTTATCTTAAAGTATGCTTTAAGGAACATATTCTCTATGGTATATTATTAAAGAATCATGCCTTCTTAAAGTTTCTTTATAAGCCAAGAAATCCACATGTTATATATTATAGAGAAAAAGTTTTCATGAGTAGATTTCTTTCTAGCTTTGAACCAAGGTCCAGATTACAGACTGCCAGTGATATTTAGAGAGTGAGGGGAATACAACTGCAAAGCAAACTTTACTGAGAAAATTGATGAGAAGAGATATTGGATGTTAGAAAAAATGCTGTTATTACTCTTAATGCCATACCCATCTCTATCAAGAGATAAAGAATTAGACATTTAAGATAAGATCAAAATAATAACTGCCTAAGAACTCTATCAGCTGTGGAGGGCTGAGGGGAAGAGGCAATCCTGATCTGTAATAATTCTACCCTCTCTGTATTTGGTTATTCACATATATACTATCTTACATCTTCATTCTCTATTTTGTATGCCAAAGAGACAGTGTAAATACATTAATAATAAACAACATAGCAATTTAGCATTTAATAGTTATGACTCTGAAGTCTGGTAAATTGCTAATACTTCTCTATCTTTAATTTTATTAGAAATGTCAACTTCTTACCTCCATGCTTGATACAGAAGGGAGTAACAAAGATAAGGACAAAATTCCTAGGAAAATAGAAACATTTCAGTCAAACAGGCAACATTAGCAAATGGCAAGTGGTAAATGGTTTTGATTACATTTATTTTATTTACTGTGGACCTGGTTCTTGAGACTGAAGGATACAGAGAATCGAACATGGAAGATAGCTCATTTCAAGTTTCACTTAAATCCACCTGACTCTGAGTTAATTACTTAACTATTTTTTATTAGATAATGTTGTCTTATGTAGATCTGCATCTGAAATTAAAAACAAAAATACCATGTAAATTAGCACCAAAAAATGAAATACTTATGTACGTATCTAACGAAACAAATATAAGACCTATATGAGGGAAACTACAAACTCTGAAGAAAGAAACCAAAGAACTAAATAAATGAAGAGATAGTCCATATTTATGAAGGAGAAGATTCAATTTTTGTCAAGACCTTATTCCTTCTCAACTTGGTCTATAGATTCCATGCAATCTCAATCAAAATCCCAGCAAGGTATTTTGTAAATATTGACTAAGCTGATCTAAAGTTCATATGGGGAGGAAGAGACCAAGAATAGCCAACAAAATATTGAAGGAGAACAAAGTTGGGGGCCTGGTGCTACATCACTTCAATACCTACTACAAAGGTAGGTAAATGAGACAGTATGGTATAGGTGAAAAAAAGAGACAAGGAGATCAATGGAATAGAATAAAGAGCCCAGAAGCAGACTCACATAGCTACAGTAAACTTATCTTTGACAAAGGAACAAAGATAATACAACGGAGCAAAGATAGTCTTTTCAACAAATGGTGCTGGAACAACTGGACAATCATATGCCAAAAAAAAAAAAAAAAAAGAATTTGGATATTGACCTTAAATCCTTCACAAAAATTAACTCAACATGGATCATAGACCTACATGTAAAATGCCAAAGTACAAAACTCCTAGAACACAAAGGAGAACACTTAGGTGACCTTGGGTGTGGCAATGATAGACAACGCCAAAGCCTCTGTCCAGGAAAGAAAGAACTGATAAGATGGACTTCACACAGATTTTATTATTCTGCTGTGTAAAAGATGGTCTCAATGGAATTAAGCCACAGACTAGGAGAAAACATCTTCGAAAGACAAGTTGGTAAAAGACTGTTATCCAACATATGCAAAGAAATCTTAAAATTAACAATAGAAAAAAAATAATCTTGATTACAAGTGTAATCTTCATTACAAAAACTTAACAGACATCTCACCAGAGAAGATATATAAATGGCAAAAAAGCATATGAAAATATGCCTCACATCCTATGTCATCAGGAAATGCAAATTAAAACAAAAGCGAAATACCACTACACATCTATTAGAGTGGCCAAAATCCAGAACACTGACAACTCCAAATGCTAGCAAAGATGTGGAGCAGCAGGAAGTTTCATTCATTGCTGGTGGGTATGCAAAATGGCACAGACACTTTGGAAGATAGTTTGGCAGTTTCTTACAAAACTTAACATATTCTTGCCATATAATCCAGTAGTCCTGTTTGTAATCAAGATGTCCTTCAGTAGTTGAACGGATAAATGGTGCTATCCAGACAATGGAATATTATTCAGCACCAAAAGACATGAGCTATCAAGCCATCAAAAGACATGGGAGAACCTTAAATGCACATTCCTAGATGAAAGAAGCCAATCTGAGAGGTCTACAAACGTAAGACTATGGAGACAGCAAAAAGATCAGTGGTTGCTAGGTGTCAGCAGGGAGTGAACAAGTGAAGCACCCAGAATTTTTAAGGCAGTGAGAATACTCTGTATGATATTATAATGGAAGATCCATTTTATTATACATTTGTTCACACTCGTGAAAGGTACAAAACCAAGAGTGAATCCCAATGCAAACTATCAACTTTGAGTAATTATGATGTAGTTTCATCATTCGTAACCATTGTGCCACTCTGGTGGGGAATGTTGATAATGGAGAAGGATATTCATGGAGGGGCCACGGGGTAATTGGGGGATCTCTGTAACTTCCCTTCAATTTAGCTCTGAACTTAAGAACTGCTTTAAAAATGAAATCTTAAAAAAAATGAGCAATCTGAGCAGACACCTTACTAAAGAAGATATACAGATAACCACATGAGAAGATGCTCAACATTACGTCATTAGGGAATTGAAAATGAAAACAGCAAGATACCACTACATACCTATTCAAATGGCTAAAATCCAAAACACTGACAATATTGAATGCTGCTGAGGATGTAGAGCATAAAGAATGCTTATTTGTTGCTGGCAGGTGTGGCAAATTTTATAGCCACTTAGGAAGAAAGTTTGGCAGTCTGTTACAAACCTAAACATAGTTTTAACTTATGACCCAACTATGTGATCCTAGGTATTTACACAACTAAATTGAAAAATTATTATCACACAATAAGTGGTACACAAATGTTTAGAGAGGTTTTATTCATTATTGCCCCAAACTGGAAAGCCCCAAAATGTCCTTCAGTGAGAGAATGATAAATAAACTGGTACCTCCAGACCATGGAATATTCTTCAGCAATAAGAAGAAATGAGCTATTAGGCCATGATAAAACATATAGAGTTTTAAGTGCATATTCTAAGTTAAGAAACCAATCTGAAAAGGCTGTGTACACACTGGATGATCCCAACTATGTGGCATTTTGAAAATGGCGAAAGAGAAAGTAAGAAGACTAGTGGCTGCCAGGGATGAGAGTGGTGGGAGGGATCAATTAGTAGTGCAAAGGGATTTTTTAGGACAGGGAAACTACACTGTATGATACTGTAATAGTGGATACATGACTTTAAGCATTTGTTAAAACCCATAGAAGTATACCAAGGAAGAAGTGAGCCCTAGTCCAATGTGAAGTATGGACTTTTGTTAATGACGTAGCAGTATAGGCTCATCTGCTGTAACAAGTTGACCACACTTCTCTGAGATATTAAATACAGAGAAAACTATGTGTAGGGCTTAAGGGAAAGAGGGTATATATTGGAATCTTTGAACTTCCTGATGATTTTTTTCTGTAAATGTAGAGCAGCTCTAAAAAATAAAGTTTATTAATTTAAAAGAATAGCTATGATAAATATTAGAAGTATACTGGAGAATAGAAAATATAAATGTGATGAGATCTTAAGCACAAATGATCTTTGTGAAGTTGTAAGAAAATTTAAGTTGAGCACTCAAAGACATAAAATTCAATATTTTAAATGAAAAAAATACATTGAATGTTAAAAAACAAATTAGGCACAGAAAAGGAAATATCATTGAACTTAAAAGCATACTAATTAAAAATAGTTTAAGTAAATCATAGAAAAAGATGAAAACATAATGACCAGTGATCAGAAAGACATTATTAAGCATTTAACACATTTGCAATTGGAATTGGAAGAAGAAAATGAGTCAAGGAGAAAATGTGATAAAATAATGATTAAAGGTTTATAAATTGGACAACCATAATGGATACACAAATCCAATAAATTTAAAAAATAACAAGCACAATAGATATAAAGAAAGCCATATCAAAATACATCATAGCAAAATCACTGAAAACCAGTGATAATGAAAAAAATCTTAAAAGAAGGCAGAGGAAAAATGACACATGCCAAGGAGAGAGATATAGATCAAAATTAAAACAAACTTCTTATCCGGAAGTATAAAAGCCAAAAGACAATGGCATAACACCTTTAATATAGTAAATGAAAAACATTTATTGGCCTAGAATTATGTACACATCACAGTATCTTTCACAAGTGAAGGCAAAATACACTTGCAGACCAACAATATTTGTGAGATTCAAGAAGATTCACTCTAAAAGCAATGTTTTGGGAAATTTTTCAGACAGAAATTAATTGGTACCAAATGTACATTTAAATTTGCAAAAGGCGTGTGTTAGAAATGGTAGATCAAAGAGGAAACACAAATATGGAGATATACCCTTATAAGGTTCTTACACTATATTTGAAGTGACCATAGTATTATCTTACTTGGACTCTGGTAAGTTAAAGAAGTATGTGGTACTCCCTGGAACAACTACTAAAAATAAAACAATGAGATGTACCTGCCACCAAAGATACAATAGGATCATAAAATTCATTTCATAAACTTATTAACATAAAAATTACAGAAATATTGAAGAAGTGAGATGAAGAACTGATGGAACAAGTGGAAAATAGCAAGATGATAGATTTAACTTCAAAATTATTGACTGTACCCACATTGGCTATGCATTGTGCTATCTCATACTATAGTCACATTTGGTTACTAGGCCAAATTGAAATGTGATGTGAGCTAAAATATGCACTAGATTTCCAAGACATAGTATGAATTAAAATAATGTAAAATATTTCACTAATGTATGTTTCCATTGATAATGTGTTTAAATGATAATATTTTGGATATATCTGGATTAATAAAATAAAGTATTAAAATAATATTTCTCTTATTTTTGAGCATCTAAAAAAATTTTAAAAATACATAGGTGACTGGTATTTATGGCTTCCATTTTATTTTTGTTGGATAGCACTGGTCCAAACACTCCAATTAAAAGTAAATATTCTCAGATTGGATTAAAACCAAGACCTATATATACGTTGTCTACAGGAAACCCACTTTAAGTATAAAGATGTGAGTTAAAAGTTAAAGGCTGGAAAAAGTTATAACATGAAAACACTACTTAAATGAAAGCTGAAGCGTTCAAATTATATCAGAAAAAGCAGACTTCAGAACAAGAAAAAATATCAGGACCAGGAGAGACATTATATAATAATAAAGAGTTCAATTCATCAAGAAGCTATGATAATTCTAAGTACAACCAATAAAGTAATTTTGAAATACATGCATAAAAACTAGCAGCATACTGGCATTTTAAGAAATGCTAAATCAGCCTAAAACACATTATCAAGGCTGAAGGAAAATGATACTGGATATATATTCTCAGAAAGAAAATGAAGAACAATGGAAAAGGTAAACATTTGGGTAAATATATGAAATACTGCTTCTCTTTTCTAATTAAATATATATAATATATATGAGAATATATAATATTATTTTAATGTAATATTATTTAAGGCAATATACATAGTACATATAAACTCTGTTTAAGGCAAAAATTATAACTTAGTGGATCTATAAACTATGAAGATGTATATATGAAGATTTTAGCTAAATGATGGGGATCTTGGCAAATGGGCCTATATAGTTGTACTGTTGTACTCTTCCTACAATTTATGTAAAATGGTAGAATTTTAACTTAATATTGGTTATGATAAACTGTATATGCACTGTAATTCCTAGAATAAATAAAATGGAAAAAGCTACATACAACGAATTAGCCAATAGATAAAATTAAATTTCAGAAATATTCAAACAATCCAAAAAAATGAGGAAAGGAGTAACCAAAAACAATAAAGGGAACAAATGAAAACCTACTAAAAAATGACAGATCTAAATTGAGCAATATCGACAATTACATTAAATATGAGAAACTAAACATCCAGCTTAAAAACTCTGCCTAAGTAGGTAAAGGTAAGACCCAACTATGTGATATCTAACAGAGATGTAGTTTAATGCAAAACATATAGAAAAATGCAGAGATTCTAAGATAAAGAAGCAGGACCCTGTTAATAAGAGATGTACTTAAAACTGAAAGATACAGATAAATTTAAAGTAAATTCATGAAGATGAAAAATATGTAACATGCACATAATAAGCAAAAGAAGGCTGGGGTTGCTATATTAATAATAGATAAAATCAACTTCACATAGACTACTAAAAGACAGATTTCATAATGATAAAGGTAATTTCATTACAATACATAATAGTTATAATGATGCATGTGTTTAAGAACAGAGCTTCAAAATAATTGATGCAAAATTGACAGAATTAAACAAGCAGATAATTGGAAAGTGAAGACAGATCTTATAGAGATTTTCTTCTCTTTCAGAAATTAATAAACTAGATTTTAAAAGTCAGTAAATATATAGATGATCTGAACAATGCTATCAGCAACCTTGACTTAACTGACCCTGACAGGACATGACATCAAGTCACCAACAACACAGTTTTTCAAGTGGACACAACATATTCATCGAGATATATCATGTTCTGGGCCACAAAATGAGTTTTAATAAATTTCAAAGTATTTTGATCATTTCAGATGAATAGATAATATATTAAGCTTCCTTTAAAGTAAGACAATACTTCTTTTTTTTTTTTTTTTTGCCATGTTCTCTGACTATAATACAATTAAATTGGAAATCAGTAAGAACTAAGTGTCTAGGAAAGCCCTGAACATTTGGAAACTAAACAAATAACATATGGGTCAGAGAAGAAATAACAAAAAAAATCAGGATATATTTTGATACTGGCTTCCTTTTTCTTTCTCTAACCCCAACCCACCAGGCGTGCTCTTGTCCTGGTGCCATTGAACTGGCCCTCTGCCTAGCACACTCTTCCAGCAGACATCTGCGTGGCTTTGCTTTCTTACTTCTATAGGGGGTCACTAAAACTTACACCTCCATAAAGATTACTCTGGTGACTCTATAATTGAATTCCCACCTTTTCTCAGTTTTATTACTCTGTGGCACTTATGACTATCTACATACTATATATTGTTTTTTCTTTACTTTTTGTTTCATTTGTTCAACTAAACTTCATAGGGGCAGAGGATTTTTGTTTCCTTTTCTGATGTATCCTTTGACTCTTGGTAGACATTTAATAAATGAATAAATATAGGTATATACATGAAACATATACCAATATATTAAAAGAGAATATCATTGGATGAGTACATGCAATTTTTTTTCTCCTTATGTGCATTTTCTATGTCTTCTACGATGGGCATGAATCTCTTGTGCAGTTTTTTAAAAATAAAAATCTTGTCCAGAACTACCTAGCAACATATTCCCTAGAGCAATCTTTGAAATATTTTATATTTCCTAGCACTTGACATGTAGGAGGGAGGCAAGCAGAAGGCGTAAGCTTCCAGAAAATCTTAACTTTCAAGACATGATATCATCAATTTTGTCCCTCACAAAAACTTTTCTATGTACAATCTGAGTTAAATATTAAACATACAAATGTAAGAATCCCTAATTTGTTAGTGACCAACAAAATGTTTTGTTTCCAATTATACCACCAATTTCATTTGCCCAGCAAATTAATTTATATTATTACAGTGTCCAAGAATGTCTGACCATTATTCTGTCTCTAACTTTCTTTCTTTCTTTTTAGGCCATCTTATTATGTGGTGGTTAAATATGATTAGACAGTATTTGTAGCGTTATAATGACCTTGTTACACTATGACTTTGTTAACTTTTAAACTTGCGTCCTTGTATTATGTGGAATCAACAGTATGCTTGACCAGCTACTCAAAATTTAACCTCAAAATAAATTCAGCTCCAAAGAGGCTAACGGATGAAATGATTCAATATCCATCTATACAGATGTGGTTAATAGTGAAAATAAAAATTAATCCTTGTAAAATTTGGCCCTCAATTTTCTGTTGCATATCAGAAGATAAGACAATATCTCTTTGTATAAAATATCAATAATTAGATATACTTTCTTTTATTTTGATCTCTTTGTAAAAAGCTATTTTCCGTTTTGATTAACTGAAAACAAACATTCAGAATAGGGGCAAAATGAATAGCAAATATATGAAGTTTTAATTAAGCCTAATTCTAAAATCAATATCACCCTTGCTTCACCGTGTTATTTAAAAGTTAATGACAACAAGAGGTCAGTGACCCAAACTGACAGTTTTGACACTTTTTGAAGATGAAAATTGCTGAAAAGTGTCTCAAATTCAACATCTTTCAGGCCTAGGCAATGTAACTTAGTTCTAATGTCCTGTAGTCCGGCTGGAGTGTTTGCTTTTCACAGCTTAAGCGTAGGTGCACCTGGTGGATGCAATGTACTATGAACTTCTTATACAGAAAAAGTGGTTCTTGTACAATGGTCGGTATCATATAGCATCTGAGAAGACAGAAAGTGATAAAAATGTATTTCTCAAAAACATGATTAATCCATAATACCAAAGATTGGTGTAATGGGGTAGGCAGTCTGTGTTGCTAATTATGTCCAACACTCCTGCAGTTTTCTTGCTTCCTTTCCCCTCAGCTCTGTGATTGATATCAGTGCGCCCTCTCTTTTCCTCCTCCAACCACTTCTCACTCCTTTGGCCCTTGAGAATGGGCACTCTTGGTTGGAGATTTTTGTAGAGTTTTTCTGTTGCCAGTTCAGGATCTGGCATTATTTCTGATAGTCATTTTAACTGGATTCAACCCAAACATGTTAAACGATTGAAGTAAATTAATTGTGTTGTCTATGTCAATAAAAGAGCCACCACAGCCCAGCCAACAA
This sequence comes from Vulpes lagopus, assembly GCF_018345385.1. Lineage (NCBI taxonomy): Eukaryota > Metazoa > Chordata > Mammalia > Carnivora > Canidae > Vulpes > Vulpes lagopus. The sequence goes on from NC_054825.1 coordinate 135,244,835, forward strand.
AAAGGCTATAACAGTAACGGCCAATTTAAAGGTTCATTAACAAATACCAGGGATAGCACTGTAATCCCCAACCTTGTGTTGCTCAAATATTAAACAACAGGCATGAAAGACTCGGGAGAGGAAACGATATGATACTAAACAGACTGAAGTTGGTCCAGTTTTTTATCTTGGTTTTGGTGTGTGTGTGTGTGTGTGTGTGTGTGTGTGTGTGTGTGTGTTTTGCTTATCATTATAGACATCAATATACGAATTCAGTTCTAGATGTCTTGTGTACTTTCAAATACACTCCTTCATGAGTCCGCTCCTTCATGAGTCTCTTTCTTTAATTGTTTAAGATGTTTGATATAGACTGACATGGATCTGAAGCCTCACCTTTTAAACTTCACTTGTTCACAGGTGATGGCTGAAAGATGTACAAGAAACAAAAATGACAGGAGTGTCCTAGAATTCAAGTATTGTTTCTGTCTCTCCTCTCGGGTAGAAAAGAAGCCGCAGATCCTTTGACTTCTACCTAAGAAAAATACCTGGTTGTAACTTTTGGCCCCCAAAATAAATGAATACAAGTTAAAATGACAAATTGAGGGGTTCCTGGGTAGCTCACTTGATTGGCCATCTGACACTTGATTTCAGCTCAGGTTGTGATCTCACCATCATGAGACCCAGCCCTGCACTGGGCTCCACCCTGGACATGAAGCTGCTTGAGATTCTCTCTCTCTCGTTCTCAAAAAATAAAATAATAAAAATAAAAATAAAAATAAAAATAAAAATAATAAATGACAGATTGGGAAAAGTTATTCATAAAACGCTATAGATTAATAATCACTCATCAACTAGAGCTTTATGAATAACTTCCCAATGTGATTAATCATATTAATCATTCACCTACTAAATGGTGTTAACCTTTCAAGTGGCAACACAAATATGCTAAAGATATAAAAAAGTGAGCAAAGTTGATAAAAAATTACACAAAAATACAAATGACTGATAAGTACAGGAACAAGTGTTCCCCTTTATCCATGTCTTCATTTGTAATAATAATTTAAAAAAGAACAAGACACAATTTCTCAGTCATCCTTTTAGCAATGAGATTTGAGTGATGGTAGTTGGTGCTGTTGGGGATGGAGTGAGAAGTGAGGGTGGATGTGCCCAGGGCCAGTGGAGTATATAGGTGCCCTCTTTTTTAAAATCTGTTGCAGGGAGCTAGACTTTGTAAAACTGAAGTGAGATACTCAGGTTTATAAACAATTGTTTGAAATGTAAATAAGAACAGTATTTGGAAATCAATTTGATAATGTACTATGATCATTTTTTGAAATGTTGGAACCAACTCATATTTTATTGCTATTTCTTCCTTAAAGTTTAATAGAATTCACCAGAACAATCACAGAGCTTAGAATTTTATTTGTGGAGAGCTTTTTAAATAAAAATTCAATTTCCTTAATAGTTAAAACACTATAGAGTTTTACTGACTTTGGCCTGTCATCTGGTTTGCCCAACGTACGTACCTAAAGATTTTATAACATTCCTTTTTAGTAGATTAAAATTTAGTAATTTTATAACATTCCTTTTTAGTAGATTAATTGTCATTATATCCTTTCTGTTTTGTTACTGATATTTGAAATTTGTGACTTTTTCATTTTCTTCTGGATAAGCCTACTTAGACATTTTTCAAATTTATTCTTTTTTTTTTCTTTTTTTTCAAAGAACCAGTTCATGGTTCTGTTAATTTTCTTTACCTTTGGCTATTAGCTATTTTCTTGTCTTATGTTTATATCTTTTTACATTTTCTTTCTTCTGCTTAATTTCAGTTTACTTTATGGTTTATTTTTTACTTTCTTAAGGTTGAAATCTTAGGGTAATGATTCCAGAGCTTTCTCTTCCATATTTGCATATTAAATCCCTATAAGACCTATTTTAGCTACATCCCATAAATTTTATCATGCTTTCTTCATTTTCTTTGAGTTTAAACTGTTTTCTAATTTCCCTTTTGATTTTTTCCTTGGACTCATGGGTGATTCTGGAGCGTTTGTTTATTGTCCAAATTCTGGAGTGTTCTTTCACATATCCTACTAATATCCTTTTTCTGGTCCATGCTCTCTGATTCCACTTAGTTGTGATGTCTCCATGTCTTCTGATGGTGCCTCAGTCTAACTCAGACACATTTGAAAAAATATTAGGTAGTTATATTATAGAAAGTCTCTCAACTTCTATTTGGTATTTTCTCATGATTAGACTGCAGTTATAAATTTTTAGTAAAAAAAAAAAAGACAGAATTAATGTTATGCCCTACTCATTGCATCATATAAGAAAATCCATCATGATGATGTGTTTTATTACTAATGATTTTTGAATTTTACTACTTTGTTAAGGCGGCATCTCCATTGTAAAGTTGCCGTGTTATAATGAAGTATTTTGTAGGGAGATACTTTGAAACTATGCAAATACCTGGTTTCTCAATATACCTTTGCTACTAATTTTAGTATCCCTCAAAGATTCCTCCTTGCAACAGTTGTTACTGTGGAGTAGGCAAAATGGTGTTATTTATCTTTTCTTTACTTCTATATTTAATAATTAAAATTTTATTGCAAGGAAATCTGTCTCATCTCCTTTAATTTATTCAATTATTTACTTGTATCAGTGGATATACTGGAAGATATTTCATTTTCTTCTCCAGGTTATAAATCTATTTCTGTCCATATTTCCCCAGATTTGGCTATGAGAGCTTCTTCAGGTTAGGCTCTGTGTCTTTTCCACATGGTTCCATCATTTTTGAACACTTCCTTGCTTTCTGGCAACACAAAATGTCCCAAGCTTATCTTGTATTTTCTCTGCCCAAATCTATTGTTAAACTCTCCCCAAGGAGCTTCAGTTGCCTTAACTGGAGAATGTTATTCTCTTTGCCATGGAGGTGTCGCTGCCTGTAGGCCCTCTTGCTGGAGGAGCTAGGAAATATAAATGCATATAATTACTCATTCATACACATCTTTGTTTCTACATTTATCTATCTGTCTATATGCCAGAACCAATGACCATACCAATTGCTTTTTATGCTAATCCAACACTATAGGATTCATTCTAGCCTTTCCCTTATTTGTAACGCCATTCTCTGATAGTAGAAAATTTAGCTTTCATTATCCACAATACATTTACTTTTTGCTCAGTCCTAGCATATACACAAAGTAATTCCATATTTTCAAATCCATATCCTTGTGAAAAACCCATTTATAAACTGGGGTGTAATATTCATGCATAGTTCTTTTTGTCTTTAGCCTTACAGATATAGTCAAACTGCGTTTGGGGTTTTGTTGTTGTTGTGTTTTGTTTTGTTTTAAGTTGCTTTGGTTCGTTTTTCTACTCCCCAGTCCTTCAGTGTGGTTATATTTACCATTGGCAAGCCAGTTAGGTCCATTTCCTACTTTTTGTGTTCCATTTGGTATTCGCCATATCCTGGTAGATTTCAATTATGTATTGATTGGAGGGATATGTGAAACATTATCATGACTCTAACTGAGCTCACAAAATGCTCAGCCAAGTGTCACCCCTCCTTATTATGTTTCCATCTCCTCCATTCTTTCCATCCCATTCCCATCCACCCTCATAGGTAGACAGTCTCATTAGTTTCCAGATTGTTTTTCCTATATTTCTTTTACAGAAAATATCATATATATCTTCTTAAATACCATTCCTTCTTACACCAAGTGTAGTAGGCTATAGAAACTCTTGTATTTTGCTTTCATCACTAAATACTTGATTCTGTTCCATTTAAAAACAGTTTTCATTGTAATCACAAGAACTCTAACGACATCCTTGTTTCCTAGTTTCATGATCTCTCTCTTTTCTGATTTTGTTTCTATGGTCTGATTTATTCCTGATTGTGGCTCACAATCATTTTCTTGCCTCTTCACATGTTTAAGCCTTTTTCTTCTCTTTCCTTTTTTTTTTTTTTTTGGCTGGAATTATGAACGTCTGCATCATTGTTGTTTTTCTTTAAAGAGCACTGTACTTCCATCTGGCAGGCAGTTGAAGTGACTCGTGGATCCATTTGATCTTCTTCAGGCGTCTTTTCAAGCTTTGTTATGGTTGGCCTAGAATAGGCTTCACTGCAAGCGGAATTGTGCTCTACTAGTAAGGCATAACCCCGTAGGCTATCACTAGGGACTCTCAGTGGCCAGATCAAATGTCTTTCTACTCTCTCTGAACTCTGGCAATTGTTCATCTTGGAAGTTATTAATTATCCTTTGTTCGGCCTCATGGACTTGAACTCCACACACGTGCTGATTAGTTCTCAACACAAACTCAAGGGCACCTCGAGCATATTTCTGGAGCTTTTTCTGTTCATACTTCATTCCTTTTTAGGGACTCTGTTGTACAACATCCACATTTTCCCCACGGTTCCTAAGTCTTCAACTCGTTAAGACTCTGAGGATGTGCTTGGGCTCTGTCTTCCTGTGCCCGTGGCAGCCCAGCAGGAACTGAGGTGATGAGATGGTTAGTCTTGTTTCCTCCCTCTCTGAGACTACAGTTGTGTTCTGTTGTGCAATGCCTGAGACCAACTGGTACATGTATTTTGTTCAATTATCTGATTGTTTACCTCAAAAAAGCAAGTTTGGTCTTTGATACTCTGTCAGGCCTGAGGGCAGAAGTGTAGCCATTCTTAGTTTTTGGTGTCAAATTATAAGCAGTACTCACTAGCCAGAGAGGCACCTTGGTGCGACACAGGTACAGCTGAGCTGCCTACCTTTTAAAGTAGTTAGTCCTCATCCTCAAATTGTGGCAATAATTAATATGCCACTCTGTGATGGCTGCGAGGTGGAGTAGTGCTCCTGGAGCCGTGACACAAGCATGAGCCATGGCTCTGCCAGAAGTCTACAAACAGAAAATCTGCTACCACCATGTCTTGCTGGATTCTATTTGCAAAATAAAATGGGGACAATGGTCTTACTATTTTGTTAGAGACTATAATGGCTCGAGGGGGCTCGCAGGACAGATGAGGAATGTGTTGACGGCTGAAGGAAACAGAAATGTAACTTAAGAAGTAGAAGAAGCCAGTAAATAAATACATCAAGAGGGACACTGTGGAAAACCAAATGGTTGGATGCTGGAAATTAAACTTAGGGTGTGATCAGATGAGTGCAGTTACATGTTATATATGTGCATATATTATGTATATTTATATTATGTGTCTATAGAATCATACATAATAACTCCTGCTTGGGTCTGCTTCATTTAGGAGAAATAAATTTAAATAAGCAACAGAGAAACTGCTTGAACTGGAAAGAAAGAGACAAAAGTTGTTTACAAAAGTGTGAAGAATTTGTCCCCCTGGATACTCTTGCAAATGATGGACAGATGAGATACGGGGCTGAGACTTTTTCTGGATTCACTAGCAAAGTTAAACAATTTTCTGACCTTAGCAGTTTCTCGATTTACTGAGTAGGCACTTACAGTATGGAAGTTCTATGACCTCATCCGACAGTTATTGACTACCTACTAGTCATCATGAAATGTAGTACCATGACAAATAAGATAAATAGGACACAATCCTTGTCTTTGGGCATTTATAGTATGACAGGAGAGAAAGATTCAGGAAAAATAATTTCAATAGAAGCTATCATTCTTCAAAGAGGAAATATGAAACTGTAAAGGAGGTATTAGTTGGACAGAGGCATCTTCCCAAATCCTTACAGTCTAGAGTCCTATATGTCACTACAGTGTATCTTCATATGCCCACATTTATATACATACACATACTTCAATGTATATGCTTACTTACAGCACAAATGTCTATGGGCCCTTACAAATTATTACTGAAACAGAAGATGCATTAAAGTTTTGCTTCAGTTAACTATCCTTTATCATTGAATGTAGATACTCATTGTGTTCTGACAAGCATAATTAAATTTTAGTAATTGCGATGTTTCATGCAACGCTATCACACATATCAGGTTTATTTGGTGAGACTAATGCAGGTGTAGTTATGTGAGAGTTTCCAACCATGTGCAGCTGTCATGTCTTTGCAGTGAAATTCAGGGAGTTTGTTACGGTTCCCTCTGAAATTTAGCAGATTAATTATAGAGCTAAATTAAGACTACTGAGATCCTGTGGAATACTGGGTCCTAAGGACTGAAACAGTAACTCCTTGAGGAATGACACAAGCTTTGGCTGTGGCTGGACTCATGTCATTACTAATAGGAAAGGAGTGGTGTTTCCAAATGAATTACCCTCACAGTTCCTGTGAGCATGCCACAATGATGTCTTCTTTCCTCTTCCTCCTCTTCCTCCTCCTCCTCTTCTTCCTCCTCCTCTTCTTCTTCTTCTTCTTCTTCTTCTTCTTCTTCTTCTTCTTCTTCGTTTCATTGTACAAAAAGTGTGATAGCTTGTTAAATTAAGAAATAGAGGGGTAGGGGGAGGAGCAAGATGGCGGAGGAGTAGGGTCTCCAGGTCACCTGTCCTCAGCAAATTACCTAGAAAACCATCCAATCATCCTGAAAACCTACGAATTCGGCCTGAGATTTAAAGAGAGACCAGCTGGAACGCTACAGTGAGAAGAGTTCGCGCTTCTATCAAGGTAGGAAGACGGGGAAAAAGAAATAAAGACACAAAAGGCCTCCAAGGGGGAGGGGCCCCGAGGAGCCGGCTGAGGCCGGGGCGAGTGTCCCCAGGACAGGAGAGCCCCGTCCCGGAGGAGCAGGAGCTGCACCGACCTTCCCCGCGGAAAGGCCTCCCGGGGAATTGGAGCAGGATCCCCAGAAAGGCGGGGATGCCCTCGGGCTCCCTGGGACAGTAACAGAGGAACTGCGCCCCGGGAGATGCGCCGAGCTCCCTAAGGGCTGCAGCGCTCGGCGGGACCCGGAGCAGCTCGGAGGGGCTCGGGCTGCGGCTCCGCGGAGGGGGCTGCGGGGCTCCGGGAACAGCTCAGCGGCGGCGGCTCGGGCGGAGGAAGAAGCTCCGCGCGGAGGGGGCTGCGCGGCTCCGGGAACAGCTCGGAGGGGCTCGGGCGGCGGCTCCGCGGAGGGGGCTGCGCGGCTCCGGGAACAGCTCAGCGGCGGCGGCTCGCGCAGAGGAAGAAGCTCCGCGCGGAGGGGGCTGCGCGGCTCCGGGAACAGCTCGGAGAGGCTCGGGCGGCGGCTCCGCGGAGGGGGCTGCACCGCCGGGAGCGCGAATCCAACAGCGCAGGCGCCGGAGCACAGGGCGCCGGGACACAGCCCAGGATCCGGCCTCCCCCGGGACAGGCAGAGGCCGGGAGGGCCCAGGACAGCAAGGACGCTCCTGCCTGGAACTGAGCAGATCAGCGGCCCCGCCCCGGAGCCCCCAGGCCCTGCAGACGGAGAGCCCCGGAGCTACTGCGGGGCCTGACTCCAGGGTCCCAGAGCTGCCCCCGCCACTGTGGCTTCCTCCCGGGGCCTCACGGAGTCAACAACCCCCACCGAGCCCTGCACCAGGCAGGGGCAGAGCAGCTCCCCCAAGTGCCAACACCTGAGAATCAGCACAGCAGGCCCCTCCCCCAGAAGACCAGCGAGACGGACCAGTTCCAAGGGAAGTCAAGGGACTTAAACTACACAGAATCGGAAGATACTCCCCCGTGGTTTTTTTTGTTTTTTGTTTTTTTTGTTTTTGTTTTTGTTTTTTTTTGTTTTGTTTTGTTTTGTGCTTTTTTTTCTCTCTTTCTTCTTGATTTCTGATTGCTTCCCCCACCCCCCCTTTTTTCTTTTTTCTCCTTTCTTTCTTTTTCTTTCTTTTTCTTCTTTTCCCCTATTTTTTTCTTCTTTCTCTTTTTTCTTTTTCTCTTTTCTTTCCTTCTCTCTCTTTTTCTCCTTTTCCCAATACAACTTGTTTTTGGCCACTCTGCACTGAGCAAAATGACTAGAAGGAAAACCCCTCAAAAAAAAGAATCAGAAACAGCCCTCTCTCCCACAGAGTTACAAAATATGGATTACAATTCAATGTCAGAAAGCCAATTCAGAAGCACTATTTTACAGCTACTGGTGGCTCTAGAAAAAACCATAAAGGACTCAAGAGACTTCATGACTGCAGAATTTAGATCTAATCAGGCAGAAATTAAAAATCAATTAAATGAGATGCAATCCAAGCTAGAAGTCCTAACGACGAGGCTTGACGAGGTGGAAGAACGAGTGAGTGACATAGAAGACAAGTTGATGGCAAAGAGGGAAACTGAGGAAAAAAGAGACAGGCAATTAAAAGACCATGAGGATAGATTAAGGGAAATAAATGATAGCCTGAGGAAGAAAAACCTACGTTTAATTGGGGTTCCCGAGGGCGCGGAAAGGGACAGAGGGCCAGAATATGTATTTGAACAAATCCTAGCTGAAAACTTTCCGAATCTGGGAAGGGAAACAGGCATTCAGATCCAGGAAATAGAGAGATCCCCCCCTAAAATCAACAAAAACCGTTCAACACCTCGACATTTAATAGTGAAGCTTGCAAATTCCAAAGATAAGGAGAAGATCCTTAAAGCAGCAAGAGAAAAAAAGTCCCTGACTTTTATGGGGAGGAATATTAGGGTAACAGCAGACCTCTCCACAGAGACCTGGCAGGCCAGAAAGGGCTGGCAGGATATATTCAGGGTCCTAAATGAAAAGAACATGCAACCAAGAATACTTTACCCCGCAAGGCTTTCATTCAAAATGGAAGGAGAGATAAAGAGCTTCCAAGACAGGCAGGAACTGAAAGAATATGTAACCTCCAAACCAGCTCTGCAAGAAATTTTAAGGGGGACTCTTAAAATTCCCCTTTAAGAAGAAGTTCAGTGGAACAATCCACAAAAACAAGGACTGAATAGATATGATGACACTAAACTCATATCTATCAATAGTAACTCTGAATGTGAACGGGCTTAATGACCCCATCAAAAGGCGCAGGGTTTCAGACTGGATAAAAAAGCAGGACCCATCTATTTGCTGTCTACAAGAGACTCATTTTAGACAGAAGGACACCTACAACCTGAAAATAAAAGGTTGGAGAACCATTTACCATTCAAATGGTCCTCAAAAGAAAGCAGGGGTTGCCATCCTTATATCAGATAAATTAAAATTTACCCCGAAGACTATAGTGAGAGATGAAGAGGGACACTATCTCATACTCAAAGGATCTATCCAACAAGAGGACTTAACAATCCTCAATATATATGCCCCGAATGTGGGAGCTGCCAAATATTTAAACCAATTAATAACCAAACTCAAGAAATACCTTGATAATAATACACTTATACTTGGTGACTTCAATCTAGCTCTTTCTACCCTGGATAGGTCTTCTAAGCACAATATCTCCAAAGAAACGAGAGCTTTAAATGATACACTGGACCAGATGGATTTCACAGATATCTACAGAACTTTACATCCAAACTCAACTGAATACACATTCTTCTCAAGTGCACATGGAACTTTCTCCAGAATAGACCACATACTGGGTCACAAATCGGGTCTGAACCGATACCAAAAGATCGGGATAGTCCCCTGTATATTCTCAGACCATAATGCCTTGAAATTAGAACTTAATCACAACAAGAAATATGGAAGGACCACAAACACGTGGAGGTTAAGGACCATCCTGCTAAAAGATGAAAAGGTCAACCAGGAAATTAAGGAAGAATTAAAAAGATTCATGGAAACTAATGAAAATGAAGATACAACCGTTCAAAATCTTTGGGATGCAGCAAAAGCAGTCCTGAGGGGGAAATACATCGCAATACAAGCATACATTCAAAAACTGGAAAGATCTCAAATTCAAAAGCTCACTTTACACATAAAGGAACTAGAGAAAAAGCAACAAATAGACCCCACCCCCAGCAGAAGAAGAGAGTTAATTAAAATTCGAGCAGAACTCAATGATATCGAGACCAAAAGAACTGTGGAACAGATCAACAGAACCAGGAGTTGGTTCTTTGAAAGAATTAATAAGATAGATAAACCATTAGCCAACCTTATTAAAAAGAAGAGAGAGAAGACTCAAATTAATAAAATCATGAATGAGAAAGGGGACATCACTACCAACACCAAGGAAATACAAACGATTTTAAAAACATATTATGAACAGCTGTACGCCAATAAATTAGGAAATCTAGAAGAAATGGACGCATTCCTGGAAAGCCACAAACTACCAAAACTGGAGCAGGAAGAAATAGAAAACCTGAACAGGCCAATAACCAGGGAGGAAATTGAAGCAGTCATCAAAAACCTCCCAAGACACAAGAGTCCAGGGCCAGATGGCTTCCCAGGGGAATTCTATCAAACGTTTAAAGAAGAAATCATACCTATTCTACTAAAGCTGTTTGGAAAGATAGAAAGAGATGGAGTACTTCCAAATTCGTTCTATGAGGCCAGCATCACCTTAATTCCGAAACCAGACAAAGACCCCACCAAAAAGGAGAATTACAGACCAATATCCCTGATGAACATGGATGCAAAAATTCTCAACAAGATACTAGCCAATAGGATCCAACAACACATTAAGAAAATTATTCACCATGACCAAGTAGGATTTATCCCTGGGACACAAGGCTGGTTCAACACTCGTAAAACCATCAATGTGATTCATCATATCAGCAAGAGAAAAACCAAGAACCATATGATACTCTCATTAGATGCAGAGAAAGCATTTGACAAAATACAGCATCCATTCCTGATCAAAACCCTTCAGAGTGTTGGGATAGAGGGAACTTTCCTCGACATCTTAAAAGCCATCTACGAAAAGCCCACAGCAAATATCATTCTCAATGGGGAAGCACTGGGAGCCTTTCCCCTAAGATCAGGAACAAGACAGGGATGTCCACTCTCACCACTGCTGTTCAACATAGTTCTGGAAGTCCTCGCCTCAGCAATCAGACAACAAAAAGACATTAAAGGCATTCAAATTGGCAAAGAAGAAGTCAAACTCTCCCTCTTCGCCGATGACATGATACTCTACATAGAAAACCCAAAAGCGGGATCCCTGGGTGGTGCAGTGGTTTGGCGCTTGCCTTTGGCCCAGGGCGCGATCCTGGAGACCCGGGATCGAATCCCACATCGGGCTCCCGGTGCATGGAGCCTGTTTCTCCCTCTGCCTGTGACTCTGCCTCTCTCTCTCTCTCTGTGACTATCATAAATAAATAAAAAATTAAAAAAAAAAAAAAAAAAAAAAAAAAAAGAAAACCCAAAAGCCTCCACCCCCAGATTGCTAGAACTCATACAGCAATTTGGTAGCGTGGCAGGATACAAAATCAATGCCCAGAAATCAATGGCATTTCTATACACTAACAATGAGACTGAAGAAAGAGAAATTAAGGAGTCAATCCCATTTACAATTGCACCCAAAAGCATAAGATACCTAGGAATAAACCTAACCAAAGAGGTAAAAGATCTATACCCTAAAAACTATAGAACACTTCTGAAAGAAATTGAGGAAGACACAAAGAGATGGAAAAATATTCCATGCTCATGGATTGGCAGAATTAATATTGTAAAAATGTCAATGTTACCCAGGGCAATTTATACGTTTAATGCAATCCCTATCAAAATACCATGGACTTTCTTCAGAGAGTTAGAACAAATTATTTTAAGATTTGTGTGGAATCAGAAAAGACCCCGAATAGCCAGGGGAATTTTAAAAAAGAAAACCTTAGCTGGGGGCATCACAATGCCAGATTTCAGGTTGTATTACAAAGCTGTGGTCATCAAGACAGTGTGGTACTGGCACAAAAACAGACACATAGATCAATGGAACAGAATAGAGAACCCAGAAGTGGACCCTGAAATGTACGGTCATCTAATATTCGATAAAGGAGGAAAGACTATCCATTGGAGGAAAGACAGTCTCTTCAATAAATGGTGCTGGGAAAATTGGACATCCACATGCAGAAGAATGAAACTGGACCACTCTCTTTCACCATACACAAAGATAAACTCAAAATGGATGAGAGATCTAAATGTGAGACAAGATTCCATCAAAATCCTAGAGGAGAACACAGGCAACACCCTTTTTGAACTTGGCCACAGTAACTTCTTGCAAGATACATCCACGAAGGCAAAAGAAACAAAAGCAAAAATGAACTATTGGGACTTCATCAAGATAAGAAGCTTTTGCACAGCAAAGGATACAGTCAACAAAACTAAAAGACAACCTACAGAATGGGAGAAGATATTTGCAAATGACATATCAGATAAAGGGCTAGTTTCCAAAATCTATAAAGAACTTATTAAACTCAACACCAAAGAAACAAACAATCCAATCATGAAATGGGCAAAAGACATGAAGAGAAATCTCACAGAGGAAGACATGGACATGGCCAACATGCACATGAGAAAATGCTCTGCATCACTTGCCATCAGGGAAATACAAGATTTACCCCAAAGATTCAGATGCAATGAAACGTCGGGACACCTGCACCCCGATGTTTCTATCAGCAATGGCCACAATAGCCAAACTGTGGAAGGAGCCTCGGTGTCCATCGAAAGATGAATGGATAAAGAAGATGTGGTTTATGTATACAATGGAATATTACTCAGCAATTAGAAACGACAAATACCCACCATTTGCTTCAACGTGGATGGAACTGGAGGGTATTATGCTGAGTGAAATAAGTCAATCGGAGAAGGACAAACAGTGTATGTTCTCATTCATTTGGGGAATATGAATAATAGTGAAAGGGAATATAAAGGAAGGGAAAAGAAATGTTGGGAAATATCAGGAAGGGAGACAGAACATAAAGACTCCTAACTCGGGGAAGCGAACTAGGGGTGGTGGAAGGGGAGGAGGGCGGGTGTTGGAGGGGAATGGGTGACGGGCACTGAGGTGGACACTTGACGGGATGAGCACTGGGTGTTTTTCTGTATGTTGGTAAATTAAACACCAATAAAAGTTAATTAAAAAAAAAAAAAAAAGAAATAGAGGGGTAGACATATTGTGGCATGATAGCAAAGCAGATGTTTTAAAACTATATCAGAATATACTAAAAGGTCAATTTTCCCATTGTGCTAGCTTCTTTTGCTGCTAAAACAAGTCAATACAATCTTAGTGACTTAAAACAACAGTTGTGTATTATCTTACAGGTCTAAAGTTCAGAAATCTGAAATGGCTTATGGAGCTAAAACTAGGGTATTGGCAGTACTTCCTGAAGTCTTTAGAGAAGTGTTCATTCATTTCCTTGCCTTTTCCAGCTCCTAGAGGCTGCCTACATTCCTTGGCTCAGGCCCCTGGAAAACCAAAGAGCCAGTAATCACTCTAGCATTTGCTGAAATTGTCATATCTTCTCTGACTCTCTCATGATCGTACTGGGCCCACCCAGATCATCTCCCTATCTCAACCACATTGGCAAAAAGTATCATATTCACAGGTACCAGGAACTAGCATGTGGACTTCTTTGGGGAGCCATTATTCTGCCTACCATGCCCAAGATGAGATAGTTTTTAAAATTTTCTCTATGTTTATTTTGATAGGCTGTATTAGTTAAGTTGGTAGTTATATTTTAATAGGTTATAGTAGTAGTATATATTACTTTTGATAGATTATAGGTTATTCTGATAATATTAAAAAATTTATTTTGAATTGCTGATTTAAATTGGGCATATGAAAATATGTACTACTATTCAACATAATAAGTTTAACTAATTGGAGAAAGTTTCTTTAAAGATGCAATAACTTCTCGTGTAGAATTTGTTGCTGGAAATGCTTGGCAGAAAGGAGGTCTTGCATAGTTAAAGTATTTGATTTATATTTTTTGTAAAAGAATATGTCTATTGTCTGAAGAAGTACATGGCTCTCTCTGTACTCTTGGAACAGTGTCTGTCCATTGGTTTTGCTTAGCATGGTGCCCACCACATGACACTTGCTCTAAAGTTCCTTGTGGTTTCCTTATAGAACTTAATTGATTTTTTTTTTTTATTGTGAATGGCTGGGCAGAGCATCCCAGAGTTTTCTGAGGCCACAGAATCATTTAGTTCTGACAGATCTTTTTTGAATAAAGGCTTAAGCCGTACATTATACCTACTGACTATCTCCTAGGCATCAGAAAAATGTATGTATACGTATGAATAAATGTATGTATATTTTTTTCCTAATTGAAATGGAACATTTAAGTCTGAAGAGTTGAGTGTGTGTGTGTGTGCGTGTGTGTGTGTATTTCTGAAGAATTTCTGCCAGCAAAGAGTCCTTCTCTGACCTTGAGCAGAAACCCAGAGTTTCTTGAGTCCACCACAGTCTGGGATCTTGTTTCCCTCTGCTTTGCTTCAATTAGCACTGATGTTGGAGAGGTAAATGTGCTGTGTTGTGCATTGTGCTAAAATCTTCTGAATCATTAGATGGTCTGAGACTTAGTGGTAGTAGGTGTTAGCAATATTGAACACATGTTCTGGAAGATTCGTCTTTCCATGTGGACCTTATGGTGCTGTCTCATTAGGGGGAAGAATGGGGTTTTGAAAAAGAAGATAATTATGTTTTAATTTGTGTTTTCTGGAAGAAATTATAAAAAATTGAGTATAAGTGAATAATGTATACAGATACTTTTATCTTAAGTGTTCATAAGAAAAGTTACAGTAAGCCAGATCACTCTAGGGTCTCTGTGCTTATGAATATGTGATTAATATGTGATTCGATTATTTAATAAGTACTGCCTATTTATTCTTTTCTAGGGACTAGAAGAGGCATCTTATGAGGAGAATAAAAACACAATTTGGAAATGACAAATGTATTAGATGATTTTCATATTTTTCTTCTGCTTCATTATCAGCAAAACTAAGAAAGTAGTTTGATGGCAGTGGGTTAAGTGGTTATAGAATATATCTCATGTAAGACAATCACGAATAATTGAAGTTTCATTCTCCTGTTAACTTGGTTATTGGTTTTAAAGGTGGCTTTAAAAATGCTAGGAAAATATTAACTATCCCCATTGGAAGACTGTCCTATCAGACGCTGAATTCAATGAGTATCTCCAAGAATGTTTCCAAAAAGTAGAGAGCAAAGTATAATCCCTGGAACCTACCAACATGTTACCATACGTGGAAATGGGATTTTGTAGATGTAATTTTGCTAAGGACATTGAAATGAAGAGATTATCTTGGATTATCCGGGAAGGCCCAGTGTAGTCACAAAGGTAATTAAAAATGGAAGAAGACCTCAGCAGACTCAGAGGGAAATGCGATTGCAGAAGAAAGTTTGAATTGATGTGGTATGAGAAGGACTCAATTTGCTGTTGCTTTTTTGAAGATGGAGGAGGGGAGACAGGAGGCCAAGAATGTGGGCAGCCTCAAAAGCTGGAAAAGTCAAGGAAATGGACCATACACTAGAGCCTCCAGAAGGAGTGCAGCCTTCGGTACCTTGATCTTATCTCATAAGAATCATTTTTTAACTTCTGACCTCCAGAACTGTAAGATAGTAAATTTGCATATTTCTAAGCCATTAAGTTTGTGGTGATTAGTTACAGCAGCAATAGAAAACTAATACACATGAATCAGGGTATATCAGAATCTTTAGTATTTGATTTACATCCCAGGAGCAGGTAAAATCATCTGTAGTTGAAAGTGAATTACAGTCTATCAGTTAATTCCAAGAGAAAAAAAGAACTCTAAAACTTAGTAGCTTTACTTTTTTTTTTTAATTTTCAGAGAATTAGGAGATTCATACAAGCCAAGTTTTGAAACTAACTTAAATTTAGAAAGTTATGAATTTCTAACAGCATGCAAATATTTTGAAATTTCAACTCAGTGTTTCCTACAAATGTGACTTACTGCTCTGAAGACAGTTATGTTTCCAAACCACATATAATTTTACAAACTTATATTCTCTAGCTTTTAAATAAATCAAAGCTGATCAATGAAGTTTCTCTGACACTAGACCAGACTTTCTATCACTATATATATATATTTATATATATATATATATATATATATATATATATATATATACATATAAAGATTCAGCTTAGAAAGTTCATTCTGCATATGTACCGTTAAATGTTGTTGACTTTAGAGGCACTCTTTAAGATACTTTGTGCAAATGAAAATTATAGCAAGTATTTGTTTGTCTGGTTCATTTGTTGGTTTGTACATACATGTTTTTACTTACTGGACTCATCATCATTATGGGAGGGTAAATATTTTCTTTGAAAATGTTGTACCCTTGTTATGGAGAAGAGATATAAACAATTACTAAGAAACTTGATCTTTCCTTTTTAAGATGTTTTTAAAAAAAATATTTCAGAGAAAGAGTGCAAGAGAGCAAGTAGGGGAAGGAGCAGAGGGAGACATACAAGCAGACTCCATGCTGAGCACGGAGCCCAATGTTGGGCTCAATCCCACGACCCTGAGTTCATGACCCTGAGATTATGACCTGAGCTGAAATCAAGAGTCGGATGCCTAACCAACTGAGCCACTGAGGTGCCCCACTAAAAAACTTGATCATAAGCACAGTACTGTATTTCCAAGTGCACTGTAAATAATAATAATGATGATCATCATCATCATAATAAAAGATGTTTCAAATGAATAGAGAATATTCATGAATTTTATATTACCCTCTCCCTCTGGTTCATAAAAAATACTTGGCTTTTAGGTTCCCATCATCATAACTCTCTGATTTTATAACCTACCTGTGGATCAGAAGTAAAGAACAATATGTGTATACTATAGTGGTAGAAACCAGGAAGTTATAAGTCTTTATGGTAGTCGGGGCTTTCCACACGTTCTCAAAGTCAAGCTGAATGCAGACTTAATGTTTTCACTTACTTCTCTATCCATCTTATGCTTTCAAGTTGTTCATATACTTAGAGGATAATTGGCATAGAACAAATAAAAATGTTATGTAATTTGTTAAATCGGAGAATTAATTATGGCACAATTAGGGCTTTTTAACTAGTCAGAGTTGGTCCATTTCAGGTGCAGGAGGTTCCTGTAGTCATTCTTATCTGCACATGTTTCAGAGTGAGTAACCATCTCTAGGTTCCCGAGCTGTTCAGAGGCACGAACTTATGTCATCCGCTCAGTCTATCATCATAATGACTGAGAATTGAAAACCAAAGAGATTGACTCTTCATTTCACAAATTTAGTTTCTGTGCAAGAGTATAAGGAATTGTGCCTAGTTGCATTACACTATCCATTTCATGAATAAAACAGTACAAGATCAAGCACTTCAATTCTTCCAGTCAAAATTTCAGTTCATTAAGATTGTGGTTAGATTGCAAATATTTTATACTGCATCTATGCAGAGGGAATTGTCAGTCTAGGGCCTAGAAAGGGAAAGTATTGGTTCTAGTTATTGTTTTAAAAAATAGTTATCTCTACTGAGTGTGTAATTAGGAAAATTCTAAAACTTTTATTGTAATAATCTGCACTGATAAATAAATTTCCAGAAATGTATTATATGTATACTTATTTTTTTATTTCAGCCTTGCCCTTGGAAAAAAATGGAAGCGTAATGACACACTTCATCATAAAAATATTAAAGGTTGGCCAATCAGCCGGCAAATGTTTATTTCAAGCCTTCATATTTATCTGAGTCCTGATTAAAAAATAATGGTCCATGCCATAAGGGTTTTTTTTTTTTTTAATTTAAATGATCTGATAAGATTTCTAGTTAGAATAATCAATTGCTATATAGCAAGAAACTACAATAGGTATAACAGGAATTTATGGGCGATACCTCTGTGGGCTGGAAGAAGGTTGTCTCAGATGAGTCTTGATGGATTTGAATAAAATGTAAAGAAGAGGGAAAGCATTTCAGAGAGTGGGAAGAGCAGGAGCAACAGTGAAATAAAAATTGACTTGACATGAATAATGATATGAGTGTGATGATAACTTCTGAATAATACAAGAGTAGATTAGGAGGAGATGAGTGAATAATCTTGACCTTGACCTTGGTATTATTACAGATAATCAGGGCTCACTGATGAGAAGATCTTATCAATGATTATTGAAAATTGATTATGAAGAAGAAGTACATGAACTTCTGATGGCACATCAGGGTACTACCATTGTGGCCAATAACAATGTTTTCTGAGACAAGGTTTTCTATTTGAATATGCAAAGATGACTCTAGCTGTGCAATTTCACAAATACTCAAAAAAAAAGGGGTCAAGGACCTCATGATCATAAATGTCTTCTATAATTCTGTTCTTTATAGAGACTTGCAGAGAGTGAGAAAGCCAGGGTTCTTTTCTCAAAAAATTCTATACCTAAAGCCAACTTGTAAGAACTTACTGTAGTGGGGAAGGGAGGAGTTTTGCCAAGGAGACAGCTTTTACAAATGGAGAGAGGAGCCAAGTATTTAATCTCCACCATACCATGCTGTGTAATGCACGTTTGACATCCAGTATCTCAAGTAATCCACATAAACATTTTAAACATTCACCTCACACTGTATTAGTCACGGGCCACTCAGAGGACCTGAAACCACCCCAGGTATCTCAACAGAGAGAAAGAGAACTTAATGTAGGCAGTACATATACAGGTGTTGGTTAAGTAAATGAGAGAAAGGGGAAGATGAATATAATTTAGGAAGCAGCTGCCATCCCACAGGTGGGGAGATGAAGAGGTTAAGAGCATCAGGGTATAGAAGCCCAAGTGATGGTTGCTGAGGAGCTGGGATTTGGACTTCCTGTCAGAGGCTGATACCTCTGAAGGACCATGAGCCTTGTTCTGTCGGTGCCAATAGGAGCTGAAAACTGGAGCCAACTGTCACCGCCGGGGGTTAGAGTCCTTCAGAACTGCAAAGAAAAGGGAAGAAGGAAGGTCTTTCCTCTCCCCTTCCCCTTCTTTTGGATGACCTAACAAGAAGCCAGCTGGCAATGATGAAATGTAGTTGGCAAAGCCCCAGCTCCAGCCATTCAAAGCAGAGTACAGAGGGTGAACTGGAGCTGAGCGACACAGCATATTAACCAGCACAAGCTTTTTACTCAGAATCTGCATGATGCTCAGAAAAATTTAGCTGTACTCCTAGAGCAGTACAGTCAATAACGGCACAGCCATAATTTGAACTCTGCCAGAGGCCATGCTTTCCTGATGTGTGGGGCAGTGTCTCATCAGAATGCTTCCAGAGCTGGTCCCAGGCTCCTACTGGAGCATCTAGGAGCATTGGGCTGTGTGACGTGTGTGACCATTGGCCACAGACTCTCATCCGGGCACTTTACAACACCTTGCTAGGTAATTTGGGACCACTGGGGTCTGCAAAGCCTTCTAAGGTTATACTTGGATGAAGTACAGTTTATCATTGGCTCTGAGCCTGAGCCAGAGACAGAGATTGGCTCACACCCTCCGGGATCCACTCCCACATGTGGAGTGGGACTTATTCATAAAACACTTCACATTCCACATAAAGTGGTCCTAAACACCACATACAAATAAGATTTTTGAGAATGGTGTCTTACTCACTTGTAAGGAAGTGCTCTGGCCAAACTGTATCTGTAACACCAGAAGAATAGACTGTTTTCTTTTTTTATTTATTCTGTTTGGTGAGTCCCTAAGTGCAGTTAAATGAACATGCATTTTGCCAATGGTCTTAAAATATAAGAGCAGACAAGTTTTACCTGAGTTGCTTCTTTGTACAAAACACAACTTCAGACAACTTGAAACACCCTCACTGGAGAAATGTTAATGAGAGGCCTTGGCATCTAAGAATCATTCTTAAAATTTCCCACTCTCAAGGATTCTTTTCTTCCTAAGTGCTGTTCTCAAATACAAAATGGAAAATTCATAGTATCTGAAAGGTTAGATTACTTACTGTATCACCCTTATTATGGTAACTCTAAGAGAAATAGCAAGTGGGTTTAACAATTGCCCATTTATAAATGTGAATGTTTAAAAGAAACACAGAGTTAGGATTTCAAGTCATAGGGAAAATTTTCACAAGCAATAACATTAGTCAAAATGTGTTTGCCTTCACAGTAGGTGGAAATGTGTGTGGTAAAATATTTGAGACAAGAACATGTATTCAAGCCACATACATTGGACATTTTCAGTCAAAAGGAAAAACAGCCATAAATCAGATTGAATATTTACTGTTTTAATGTCACTAGAAGTAATTTCTCAGAAGTTATCCCAGTTGCTGCTGTACAGAATTTTTCTTAACTTTTTTTTTTTGTTGTTATCATTAGACTCAATACCTTGATTTGTTCCAAGGAATAATATTTACTCCAGGAAAATGCTTCTTCTTGTCATTTTTCCTAACCCTCTAAGTACCAAAAGCTCTTTTAGAAGCTGTTTTCTTTTGGGATTCTCACTGAGCCACCTACTCATTGGAAGAAAACTACTTCAACACCAAAACCAAATCAAGCCAATTAAGCAACACTGTGGCTGAATGATTGGTCTCACCGTCTGGAAGATTGTGGTTGGTCTAGAGGGGCCGTGGACTTGCACAGAGGCCTGAATAAAGATACCTTTCTTTTCAATACATTGTTGGCCTGACTGATCCTCCACTCCAAGTACCCATACTTAAAATCCCATAAACTACTGAGATCCCTCTGCAATTTTCTTGTTAATTACCCAGGGAGTACCGTATGGATTTGTTAATTAGTTTTTGAAACCTACTTCAAGATTCCAGCAGGAAACAGACTCTGGATACACAGTGCAGAAAGTAAGAGTGTTTGCCTAAAAAGTTTATAAAATTGTTTCATTTCAAGTTGTTTTTTTTCTTATTCTTTTTTTCTTTTTCTTTTTCTTTTTTTTTTTTTTTTTTTTTGCTTTAGCTATGGCCAAGTTTCTTCTGCCCATACACGCAGTTAAAAATGATCGCTACTACTTTTATAATGTTACCCCACTAGTTGATATTTATTTTGTGTGGTTTGACATTGGACCTCATGTAGTTTTATGGAAACAAGTTTAAAATTATTCTTATTCCCAGTACACAGTCCAAACTGCATGTAGGGCAACTGAATGATGTGATGAGTGGAGTGAAGAGCTTTGTATCTGGGTCATGAAAATCTGAGAAAACAGACACTTTCTAAAAAATGAAAAAGGGTGAAAATAAATTATCGAGCTGGGTGCCTTTCATAGAAAAATCTATCTCAAAACAGTATTTGTGACCTCAGTGTACCATATACCAGCAAGTAAGTTTGAACCAATTCGCATTTTTGTAGGCTGAAATAAAAAGTGGAACCACAGTAGTACTTAATTGTACACATGCAGGGTAAATGCTTGTATACATGTGTGTGTTCACATGCATACAAGTAAACACAGCATGTACATGTAACCCCCTCCACACACACATTAAATAATGTCCAGTTAGTTATCATTATAATACAAGCATACCTCAGTTATTGGAAGAGTTGACATAATTCTGGCCTCTTGAACTGTCAGTATC
Source organism: Vulpes lagopus (assembly GCF_018345385.1). Lineage (NCBI taxonomy): Eukaryota > Metazoa > Chordata > Mammalia > Carnivora > Canidae > Vulpes > Vulpes lagopus. The sequence continues at coordinate 135,266,115 of NC_054825.1, forward strand.
TCAATGTGCATAAAGCATGCTGAGAAAAATCTAAACACACACACACATATGCACACACATGTGCATGCACGCGCGTGCACACACACACACACACACACACACCCCTCTGAGGTCATGGTTACTTTTTGATCAGAGGATTTGCAAAATATCCAAAGCCTTGAAAGAAACCATGAAGTTTGAGAAACATTTGTAGGTTCTGACAAGCTTCCAAGCTTCCTGGTGGGAATACTTTGTGTTCTTTTCCATCCTGCCAGAGGAGAGCGATGGTTTATGGGCAAGCTCCTAGGCAATTAGAATTCCATAATTCAAATTAATAACCTCATAAAACACTGCAGATTATGTGCTTGGTTTTTTAACCTATAACTAAAGTACTATTCTGATAGCGATTTTGAATTACTTGGAATTCATCCCAGCCTTGCTAAAAATATTTTTTTTTAAAGTTGAAGATATTTGAAGTTAAAAAGATTATATCTAATGAAGAGGTTGTGTGTGTCTGTGTGTGTGTGTTTAAATTTACAATTAGATTTTCAGATTAGTAGGACATGGAAAATATTTGCTTTCACTGGTTTTGCTTTACTGGGAAGTAGATGTTAAGGACAAGTTTTTCTCACGCTGACCTTTTCCAAGTCGGAAAGGAAAACTGGAGAAGGAGGCAGGAACGCAGCTTCATTTTATCATGTTCCTGTTATGCTTCATCACATTGTCTAGTGAAATGAATGAATAAATTAGGTTTTTGGTTTCATGTGCTAGATTATGTGTTTTATATATTTCTCTACTTTTAATTTAGTAGGGCACTCCTTTGCATTAGAACATGGGTCTCATTAAAAGAAATGTTATTATGGAACCGTGTGCATTAGGTTTAATTTTCACTCAATTTAAAAGAATACTTGGGAGAGTAGTGCATTGAAGCACAAGAAAATGATTAGTTGGGGTTCCTTTTTAAAGAGAGGAGCCAAATGTGTGAGAAGTAGTGCCTCTGGGGCAAATAAAACAATCGAATAGTCGGAAATGGGGTTGCAGGCTTCGCCTAAATGACCGTGCTGCTCTATTTTCAGACCTCTTGCTTTTCTCTAATGACCATTCTTCTTTCTTCTTGAAGCAACTGTCAAAGAAAGGCTTGGGGTAGAGGGAGGAGGAGCTCTGTGGCCCAGCTGCGACAGGACCTTTAGAGTGATGCCTTTAAGGATTTCTTAGATTCTCTAGGACAGAAATGTCAAGTCTATTACTGAGGTACGGAATCCCATTCAAGTTTGAGCCCTCTACCTAGCCCAGAGGTAGTTAAACCTCAGTGAGCATCAGAATCACCAAGGGGGCTGGTAAAACACCAACTGCTGGTCCCAGCCCCTGAGTTTCTGACAGAGTAGGTCTGGAAGTAGGAGCTGAGACTTTGCTTTTTTCTCACAGTTCCCCAAGGCTGTGCTTAGGAAGTACCAAATGACTCAAAATAGATTAGAGACACAGGCACATAAAAAGATGAATAAATTAGGTTCTCCTCCTAAATGAGTTGGCTGTGTAGCCAGTCATACTTGAGGGCCGCAGTTCTAAATGCTTAGTTGAGGGCAGCCTGGGTGGCTCAGTGGTTTAGCGCTGCCTTCAGCCCAGGGTGTGGTCCTGGTGACCTGGGATCGAGTCCCACGTCAGGCTCCCTGCATGGAGCCTGCTTCTCCATCTGCCTGTGTCTGTCTGTCTGTCCCTCTCTCTGTCTTTCATGAATAAATTAAAAAATTAAATCTTTAAAAAAAATAAATGCTTAGTTGATTCTCAGCTGTAGGATAAAGTAGCCATATACAATTCAGTCTCCTCCATGCCTCCTAATGCCTCACCCTGAGGAGTTCCTTAGCTTTGCAAAGATTTTTCCATTCTCAGATGGCATAAGGGGGTGAGGTTTCCTGAAAGAAGCAGTAGGAGAGCCATATAGAGATGTTACTTGTCTGGAAATCTTATTAATGTGGTTGGTATTATCATGATTTTTTTTTTCTCTCTTGCAGGTAACAGAAACTAACGCTGGATATCTTACATAACAGAAGGAACTTGGCCATTAGGTCATGGGAGTGCCCCCAGAACTGAATGAAAGTATGAAAAACCAAGCTTGAGAACAAGCACCTGGGTTCTTGGTAGCTGCAACGACTGAGCAAATGAATTCTAATGTTATCAGAATTTCTTATTTTGGCTAAAATGCAAGTTGCAGAGAGAGAATGTTCAGCTAGCTTGGCTTTGCTAAAGTGCCCACCTCGTCAGGAGAGCAACCGGAGCACCTTCATTCATAATTCCACTGACCTGTGTGCACTCGGTGAAAAAGAATTCTCCACCAAAGAATAGAGCGTTTTTTCTAAAAAAGAAGATGAGGCCCCTGAGTGTCCACATGTGTCCACCACACCATTTGTGAGCCTCGAGTGAGCCACCTATTTTCTAAAGGCCAGCTTTAAAGTGCTATCAGAGAACCACAAAGTTGAAAGACAATAGAAAATAATCTCACCAGAGATTTTCTTTTAAGAAGGTTAATAACTAAAACAGGGGCTTTCAACCTACACTCTTCAAAGGAGACATGGGAACCCATAAGAAATTTTCAGTGGTTTTGAAGCTGGACCAAAATGATGTGTTTGCTCTGAGAACTGAAATGTCAAGTTTCTTTATGTGGTTGCAAATATATACCTACTCACTATAAGAAAAAAAATACTTTTGTTCTCACCATGTTAAGAAACTCTGATATATAGGTATAACTGTTTTAATTTAAAATCTAGTAAACAAGTGATTAGGTTTTGAAGGATGTGGTTTGAGAACTTTTTGAAAACATTGGATATGGACCTTGGCAGGGATAACATATTATATCATGAGATGTCTTTGGTGACTAACCATTGCCATCACTGGTTAAGCCATCTGTTTGTTGCCAGCTGAATTGGGTGCCCCGCCCCCCGCAATTCATGTGTTGAAGCCCTAACCCCCAGTACGTCAGAATGTGACTTTATTTGGAAGTAGGGTCTTTAAAAATGTAAAACTCAGCCATTGGTGCTAGCCCCTGCTTCCGCTGATTCTGAATTCCACAGACTGTGTCACCTCTGCAGGCCCCTTTTCCTGACAAGTACTAATGTCATGTTCATTTGCGGCTGCTGCATGTTTCGTTCCCTCTTCCATCCAGGGGCTCCCCAGCCTCCTTGGAGCTCATTTCTGGTTTACTGTTCTCAGCTTGCCCAGTGAGCCTCAAATTCCTCAAACTCACCCCAGTTTGGAATGACCTCTGAGATGAGCTAACCCCTCTTTCGGCATTCACAGTCTCAAAAAAAAAAAGCAACCCCAGGGGGTAAGTACATTATTCTCATAGGATATATGAGGGAATCATTTTACAGACAGGTTAAGTAACTTGGCCAGACTCATTCACTTAGTAGTCACTGAACTGATTCTCTCCCCAAAAGAGTATCCAATATTTATGCTGTAAGCAAAGCGGGGTTACACCCTCAGTGTTGTTCTTTTATTCATTAACTTTTGACTTCCAACATTCATTGAAAACTAATATTGATTTTTTTCTAAACATCAACATCTTATTTCGAAACCACTGTTCACAGGGGAGTCTGACTGAGAGACCACTGGTCACTCCTGTGGCTGGCTTAGTGGAAATACCTGGAAAACACACATTTCACAGACAGTGAAATAATGCCAAATCCTTTCTTGAGAAAAGATTTTCAGTGAAGTAGATCTAAAAGAAGAGCGAACTACATCCTGGGTGTTTTGGATGACTCACTGAAGATAATAGTTCTCATATTTTATCTTAATGATTCTTTTAAATTTTGCATTCTACTCAGTAATATATTTGTGCTGCTTTAGTATAAATTATTTACATGTTTAAGTGCCAATGCTTACACTTAGAGAAATTGTTTTCTATGTTTCTTGGTTGATGCATAAGATACTATTACAGTGAGTTTGTGATTTTTTTTTAAGATTTTATTTATTTATTCATGAGAGAGAAAGAGAGAGAGAGAGAGAGAGGCAGAGACACAGGCAGAGGGAGTAGCAGGCTCCATGCAGGGAGCCCGACATGGGACTCGATCCCGGGACTCCAGGATCACGCCCTGGGCCGAAGGCAGGCGCTAAACTGCCGAGCCACCCAGGGATCTCAAGTTTTTGATTTTTAAATACAAAACAGACTGAGGAAGGCTCCGTGACCCAGAAATACCCTTAATATCGCAGTAAAAAAATGTATGTATGTATGTATGTATGTATGTATGTATGTATATATATATATATATATATATATATATATATATAGACCAAGATCACAACCCCATTTTTTTTACTGATGTGTAAGTTATATTGTAAGAACAATTAAATAAACATGCCCATAATGTTCAAGACATTCAAGACAGTACAAGATAGTGTATGTACACAGTACCATTGTTGGAGATCTTATGGGTTGTGTGTACATTTAAGACATATGACAGGGCTGAAAGCTCTGTGCTCCACTGGGCATTCACTTTTACAGTCTCTGGCATTTCCTCGTCAAATAACTCTTTACAGTGAAGAATGATGAATGATGATGCTATTCTTGTCTTTAACAAAGACGTTGTAAACATTACTTTTAATTGAAGTCAAACGCTCAAAACTTTCATCATCCCCATAGCAATTCTCTTATTTCAGCTCTCAATATGCTGTAATATTAGTTGCAGTGATCGTGGTCTTGTCATCTTGTTATACACAGTGATAACCTTGGGAGTTTCTTCTTGCAATTATTGATTGATATTACTTAGCTTTAAAAAAAGTTTCTTCTAGGGATCCCTGGGTGGCACAGCAGTTTGGCGCCTGCCTTTGGCCCAGGGCGCAATCCGGGAGACCCTGGATCGAATCCCAGGTCGGGCTCCCGGTGCATGGAGCCTGCTTCTCCCTCTGCCTGTGTCTCTGCCTCTCTCTCTCTCTCTCTGTGATTATCATAAATAAATAAAAATTAAAAATAAATAAATAAATAAAAATAAAAAAAGTTTCTTCTAGATAAAGCAGTTCTGTTAAACATCCTTTAACACTGAGGACAGAAAAGAATTAATTCATCACATCCAAGGTTGACCCTTTACTGGATATCTTCATTTCCCCTCTCAGTGAGAAAAATAATCACTGAAGACTGAGTTAAAACTGTGGTCCTCTCACTGCACATCTGGGTTTGTGGTTTTCCAGATTAACCTAGAGTTCATGCATGTAGTAAGTTTTCAAAGTCACTTCCTATTGTTTTTTTTTTTTTTTTTTAGAAAAAAGATATTCAAATCACTACACCTTTTTTTTTTCTTAAGTAAAAGTTTCCATTTTTACCACCCCATTGAGCACACAGAGGAAATCAGGAGGCCTATTGTTTGAGGTGAGTATTCCTGGTAAATGATGCAGTGGGTTGCTGGGTCATTCACAATGAGTAATGTCCTTGGTACAGGTTACCACTCCTCAAGTTTGATATGGGCACCTTTTTTTTCAGCTTGGCTGCCTCTTTTTGATCCAAAATAGATTTAGTCAAGCCTACAGCATGGGCTCTATCAAATATTCTCCAGTTACATGAGCTTCAACTTTTAAAGTATTTTTGAAAATGACCTTGAAGTTAACTTTGAAAGATATTTTATTTGCCTATTTGTATTTTTATTGAATTGCTTCCAGCAAAGTCTTGTGTTTTTTTTTTAAATTTGGAAAAATTTCTCTTGATTATTCTTCAAATTTGCGCTAAATAGAGTTTAAATGATGCCACAAAAGTGAAAATAACAGACCATTTTGTCTGAAAGATTTTTAGCAAAAAGTTTCCCAGGCTTTAGGTTTATTATTCTTCCACTGTAAAAACTCGTATTTTAAATAAACGTCAAAATTTTTTTTGTTTTGCTGATGCTTACCACTTAAAGGGTAGGGTTATGATTTTCTTAAATGTCATACTTATTGTGAATCTCTGGAAAAGCATCTCTTCTGAGACAATTCTTAATACCTTCACACTTTTTTATTTTTAAAAATATTGTATAAATTCACAGGTTTCAAGGCTTTTTTTTTTAATTTTATTTATTTATGATAGGCACACAGTGAGAGAGAGAGAAGCAGAGACACAGGCAGAGGGAGAAGCAGGCTCCATGCACCGGGAGCCCGACGTGGGATTCGATCCCGGGTCTCCAGGATCGCGCCCCGGGCCAAAGGCAGGCGCCAAACCTCTGCGCCACCCAGGGATCCCTGGTTTCAAGGCTTTTGATTAGAAATTTCTCTTTAAGCCAATAATCTATATACTCATCTCAAAATATAAAAATCACTACCGTTAGAAGATAAACCAAGAAAGACACTCTAATAATAGAGATGAACATTTTTCGTTATTTTGTGACACTCGCTGTTGTGGAAATTATAGCTAAATTTGTGTTTGTGTAAACCTATTTGGATCAGGCTGAAATATTTAACTTCCTAATATTTACTTCCCACTTGCTTGTTTGTGACTTTCCCAGTGAGAGGCATTCCATACTACTTCCAGGAGAAGCAAGGGTTTGGGGGCTTGTTTTTTTTTAAGACTTTATTTATTTATTTGAGAGAGCGAGCAAGAGTGAGAGAGAGCACTAGAGGGGAAGGGGCAGAGGGAGAGGGAGAAGCAGGCTCCCCGCTAAGTAAGAGGCCAGATATAAATGTAGAGCTCAATCTCGGGACGCCAGGATCACGACCTGAGCCGAAGGTAGATGCCCAATGGACGGAGGCACCCATGAGCCCTATTTGTCTGTTTTTAATAGTGTCATTTAGAATACCTCTTAGTGTTCACTTTTTTGACACCCAGAACAAGGTTCGAGATCAAGAGGGGAGACCTTAAGGCAGCAAAGGTTCAATCCATGTCAGTGAAATGAGGACAAGTGAAAGATCCAAGAAGACTCTCTACCTCAGAAGGTCACATGATGTGGGGCTGATTGGGCTGAAGGGAAGAACAAAATGTCAAAAGTGTGAAAAGGGGAGCCCATGGAGAACCATGTGGAAAGATTTAGAGTCAGCATTAGGAAACTCACCAATATTCAGTTCCAGGAAGTCAAGGATGTGGTTGGCCAATTCCTGTAGACCATCTGTGGCTCTTAGAAAAAGTCACTATTTTCAACTCTGGGGTGTGCACTTCTCATCCATAGCAGTTAGCATATCATTAATGAGTCTTCCAGCACAGTGCAGCTTACCCACTCTGAAACCGTCAAATAGATCAATCTGTCCTTGTAGATTCATCCTCAGCACCCCTGTTTTTTTAGCAGGTCTGGTAATTTATAAGCATCCTGAAAATAGAGAATGAGGTCTTTAACAACTAAGAAATAGAGGTGAATAAAAAAGGCAAATACACAGGAGGAGCTTTAAACTCCTGAAATCCATCCTCATTACATAAAGCATTTGACTAAATGTGGTTGTGGCAAGAAGACCTAATGATGGTGTGAGTGTGTATAATCAAAAGCAAGAAAGCAAAAGAGGGGTTTGTAGGCTATCATACTAGTCTATCAAATAAAAGGAAAGCCTAAATCGGCTGCCAATGAAAACTCTTCCAATTTCCATGTTGCATTTTATTTGGATAGATAAGAATTAGCCTCGAGGGCCAGTGGGTGACAGTAGCAAAGTCTGGTTTTACCACAGCATCATTCGAGTTTGCGATGTCAATGGCATGCTGAGTTTCTAATTATCATAAAAATACTAGATTACCTATTTAGTCCTTGCCCACTGAAACATTGTGTTCTTTGGGCTTTCATAAAAAAGCAAAAGATTAGCTGACATGGCATACAGTCTTCTGCTGATTCTGGTGTATGTACTCCACAAAACTCTCAAAGACATTATTAACAACACAACAACAAAACCAAAAGAGCCTTTGCTCGAATTTTGTAATATAATTAAATGTTTTAGGTATAGATGCCATACCTGGTCTGTGGGTTGTCTACCCATGAGTGTAACAGGAGGGTACCTGCAGCTCCCAATTTAAGAAGTATCGTTCAGTTTCAACATCAGCAGTACAATTTATGGAGAATTCCTAAAGGTTAAGCTATTTTTTTTAATGATAGTCACACACACACACACACACAGAGAGAGAGGCAGAGACACTGTGGGTTGTCTACCCATGAGTGTAAGAGGAGGGTACCTGCAGCTTCCAATTTAAGAAGTATTGTTCAGTTTCAACATCAGCAGTACAATTTATGGAGAATTCCTAAAGGGTAAACTATTTTTTTTTTATGATAGTCACATAGAGAGAGAGAGAGAGAGAGAGAGAGAGAGAGAGAGAGGCAGAGACACAGGCAGAGGGAGAAGCAGGCTCCGTGCACCGGGAGCCCAATGTGGGACTCGATCCAGGGTCTGCAGGATCGCGCCCTGGGCCAAAGGCAGGCGCCAAACCGCTGTGCCACCCAGGGATCCCAGGTTAAAGCTATCTTAAAAAATATATTTATTTATTTATTTTGGAGAGAGTGTGAGTGAGTGGGGGGAAGGGCCAGAGGAGAGAATCTTCCAGCAGACTCCCCGATGAGTGCCAAGCGAGACAGGGCTTCATCCAAGGACCCATGAAATCATGACCTGAGCTGAAACCAAGAGTCCGAGGCTTAACTGAGCCACCAGGTACCCCTTAAAGCTACCGTGATAGGTGCCCTGAGAAGAAATACAGGTTTCAGAGATTTGGGGTTTCTTTTTTTTAATCAAGTCAAAGTCTAAAAACATTAAAATAAATCTCATTTGAAAATGAATCTTATTGGGGCAGTTAATGACTGGGAATAGAAAAATAAATGGATCACATGATTTTTTCCAGTTAATAAGTTAAAAGGCAATTTTCTTGTTTCTTAACCCTGGGCTTCCATAGCTTATTTGGTGTATTTAGTTCCCTGGATATATTAATTCTGCCCATATTTTACTGTTCTATTAAGATGCTTCTCCACCAAAGAGGTTCCCTCCTCACCACTGTTTGAAAGTAACTGTTCCCTCCTCTATTTCTTTATAGAATGATATTTGGTATTTTTCACATTACTTTCTAATTCTCACTTTACTTATTTATGTGTATGGCTCATTTGTTTTACCAGAGTGAAAGGGGCTTCTGAGGACAAGGACAAAATATTATCCAATTTTGTATCCTTTAGACACAAAGGACAGCAAATGCTTTCTATAAAGGCCCTGAGCGTAAACATTTTAGGGTTTGGGAGCCAACATGGTCTCTGTCTCATAACTTCATTTCTTTATAAGTATTCAAAAATGTAAAAATCATTCTTAGCTTCTGAGTTGTACAAAAACAAATTGTGGATCAGATCTGTCCCCCTGACTGCAGTTTTTCAACCCCTGCCTCAGAATATTTAGCAGAATATATAATAGAAAATAAGCAAATGTTTGCAGAGGGAATGAGTAATAATAATATATAATTATTATGAACTAAGATACTGGATTATTCAACAACATTCCTATTTGATTCAGCTTGTGTGTATATATATATATATGTATATATATATATATATATATATATATATATATGTTTTAATTCATGAGAAACACAGAGAGAGAGGCAAAGACATAGGCCAAGGGAGAAGCAGGATCCCCTCAAGGAGCCTGATGTGGGTGGGACATGATCTGGCAGCGGGGGATCATGCCCTGAGCTGAAGGTAGATGCTCAACTGCTGAGCCACCCAGGTGCCCCTCAACCCAGCTTGTATAAAAAAAGAATAAAACATTTGTAACTCCCTTAAATTATCTGGGGCATATTTCTCCCAAAAACTGCTTAGTCATAAAACAACACAATCGACTTTTGTTACTACTCGATTTTAGTTAATTATTATTATCTCTGGAAGTGTGGGATGATGGATACTCAAAAGTCCATACTCTGTGTGTATAAGATCCATATACAACAAATAATTTTTAAAATATGAAATAGAGTATTCTAAAGGAATACAACTTAAATTCTGTGAGTTCTTAAATTATGCATCCATCACTAAATATTTATTGAGTCATTCCTCCCATGAGAAGGAAGCCACATGAACGCTTCTGCTTAAGAGGAAAAAGCCACAGGAGTAAATCACTCCTGACTTAATGATAAGACAGAGCCAGGTGATCTTAGGAATTGTCACTTTTCCTGAACCTGAAACCTGAGGTCATAACACAGTGAAGGAAACTGAATTTCAAAGGGGGACATGCTATTTTGAGAGAGATGGGAACTGTCAACTAGTTATACCTTTGGAAGAACAGAAAGGGAAGAGGTGGTTAAGACGAGATCAGCTAAAATATTAATGAATTTATAAAGGCCAAGTGTGAGTTAGTGTATTCTACCCAGGGGACTGTTTTTGTAAAGCCTATGAGCTAAGAACGGTGTCCATTGTTTTAAAGGGCTGTAAAATAAAAACAAAAGAAGAATATGAGACAGAGATCCTATGTAGCATGAAAGGCTAAATGATTTACTATTTTATAGAAAAAGCATGCTGATCTTAGCATAAGAGCATAGAAAGAGACTCTTCTGTTGTACAATTGTGCAAAAGCTTCTAAATGAGGGTGGAGAAGGAACATAGCAAAACTCTGTGGCAATAACAGACCCACATTAAGTATATAACGTGAGGCAACCACTGAAGGAGTTTAAACTTGTGGTATACTGGGAGTCATGGCAGCAACAAAAAAATCTACATTTTGCTTACCTTGCTCACCTAGCTCAACTACTAACTAGATCGACTCAAGACCTTCACATTAACAACCTGGCAGAAAAAAAGACATAGCCATTTCCAGATTTAAAAATTGTTTACGATTATATGGTCTCATTCATTTGGGCAGAACATGAAAAACTCCTAACTCTGGGAAACGAACTAGGGGTGGTGGAAGGGGAGGTGTGTGGGGGGTGGGCGTGACTGGGTGACGGGCACCGAGGTGGGCACTTGACGGGATGAGCACTGGGTGTTATTCTATATGTTGGCAAATTGAACACCAATAAGAAATAAATTTATAAAAATAAAAAATATATTATGTACATTGGATGACATGCAAAAAGTTAAAATTATAAATGCTGAAAAAAGATGGAACAAATAATGATTGTAAATACCTAAAAAATAATAAAAAAATAAAAAATAATAAAAATTGTTTATATCAGTAGCATTTTTTCTTCTATATATAATTTACATATTTCAATTTTTAAAAACTGTAAGATGCAAAAAATAGCAAGGAAAAACAACGTATTTTCAAGTGTTAAGGTAATCAACAGAATGCGACTTGATGTCCCATGTGTTAGAATGATCAAAAAGTAACTTAATAATAAGTAATATCAATATGTGAAAGGATCCAGTTACGAAGATGGAAAACATGCAAGAACAGAAGCTGGAACCGGCAAAGAAACAGACTCCAGAAAACATGCAGTCCTGCCAACATTTTGATATTAGCCTGCTAAGACCATTTCTGAACTTCTGAACTCCAGATGGCAGGTAGTAATTTTCCATTGTGTTAAGCCACTAGCTTTGTAGTAATTTGTTGTAGCAGTAGGAAACTAATGGGAATACAGATACAAAGTCTTTGAAAATATTAACAAATCAAATCCAGCAATGTAAAAAAAAATTACCAAATACATCATGACCAAATATAGTTTATAGCAAGAAGGACACAATGGTTCAACTTTTGAAAATCACTCAAATTCATCATACAGGGACTAAAATAGAAGAAAAAAAAAGATCACATGTGATCATCTCAGGACATGCAGAGTGATGATTAATCTTATGTGTCAACTTAGCTGGGTCATGGTACTCAGATACTTGGTCAACACTATCCCATGTTTGTGAAGGTTTTTAGATGAGATTAACATTTACATCAACAGTCTCTGAGTAAAGCAGATTGCATTCCATAATGTAAGTGGGTCTCATCCAGTCGGTTGAAGGAGTAAAAAGAAAAAAGACTGACATTCCTTAAACACATGTACACACAAAGAAGAAGGAATTCCTCCAGTACACTGCCTTTAGAGGTGAGCTGTAATATCAACTCTTGTCTAGGTCTCCAAACTGCTGGTCTATAGTGCAGATTTTGGACTTGTCAGCCTCTGCAATCATGTGAGCCGATTCCTTAAACTAAGTCACCTTTATAGGTAAAAGATATGTTGATGATAGCTAGGACTCCACCCAATAAGTGGGTACATAAAACCTTCCAATTAGTTCTGTTTCTCTGGAGAATCCTAGCACATATCATAAAAGTATATAACAGAATCAATCATTCATTCCTGCAAACTAGAAATAGAAGGGAATTTCCTTAACTGGTAAAGGGCTTCTAAAAAAATTTTAAAAATTAAAAAAATAACCACTAGCATCATACTTAATGGTGAAATATTTTTGGTTTTCACTGTAAAACTGAGAAGTAGTTAAGGATATCTATTCTCAACACCTCTATTCCACATTACACAGGAAGTCTTAACCTGTACAGTTAGGTGGGAAAAAGAAACAGATGCCATCATCATACTGGGAAGAAATAAATAAAACTATTGTTTTTCACAGATGATACAACTGTCTACAGAGAAAATCTCTCCAAATCTACAAACAACTGTTAGAATTAAGAGGAATGTTTAGCAATGTTGCCTAGGGTCCAAGTTCAACATTCATAATTCAAGTGTATTTCTATATAGCAGAAATGAACAATTGGAAATTGATATTTGATTGACATTTAAAATGACTTTAAATTGACATTACATATACAATAGCACCAAAACATGAAATACATATGAACAGATATACTAATTTATATGTGTGTGCAAAACTATAAAACATTGATGAAAAAATTAAAGAAGATCTAAAAAACTGGATGATATACCATGATGACTAGAAGACCCAATATTGTTAAGATGCCAATTCTTCCTTAATTGATCGACAGATTCAATGCAATCCCAACCAACCTATCAGGTTTTTCCGTAGAAATTGATAACCTTTTTCCAAATTCATATGAAACAAAGGTCTAGCAAAAGAACAATTTTGGGTGACTTAGTCAGTGATGACTCATTACTCATAGTCATCAAGGCAATTGTGGCATTTGTAGAAGATAAATATTTATATCAGTGATATAAATAGTCCAGAAGGAAAACTACACACACATATATAGTGAATTAATTTTTATAAAGTTGTCAAAATAATTAAATATAGAAAAGGTAAAAAAAAATTAGCTTTTTCATTAAGTTCTGCTATAAAAATGAGACATCCAAATGCAAAAAGTGTACTTTAATGTATTCCTTAGATTATGGAACTGAAATAAACTGCAAGGCAAAGATTTCTTAAGTGGAATACACATATAATAAACATGAATGAAAAAATTGAGAAATTTTAATTCACGAACTTTATAAGTTCTGCCCTGAGCAGGGGAAAACAGTCCACAGATTATGATAAAATATTTGCTAACACATATCTGATAATTTCTATTGGAATATATAAAGGATTCTTACAACTCAGTAATAAGAAACTCAATATAATAAAACAGGTAAAAGATTTGAACAGATATTTCACCATGGAAGAGATATTGATGGCAAACAAGTAAGTAAAAAACATGTTTAACATCTTAAGTCATTGGGAAAATGCAAATTGAAAACTTTAGTGAAACACTGCTATACACCTATTTGAGTGGGAAAAAATAAAGGCAAGCCCACATGCTGGTGTGAATGTGGAGCTGTTAAAACTCATGCATTTCTGGGGAGGATGCAAAATGGTAGATGCTTTGGAAAACATTTGGCAATTTCATATGAATTTAAACATACATTTCCTATACAACTCAGCAGTCCCACTTCTAGATGTTTACCCGAAAGAAATAAAAACATATGTCCACAAAATGTATACACAAATACACAAATGTTTACAGCAGCTTTGTTTATAATATCCCCAAACCAGAAACACCCGGATGCCCATTAATTGCTCCTCAGTAATAAAGAGGAATAAATTACTGAAATATGCAACACAAATGAATCCCAAAAGCTTTATGCTAGGTAAAAGAAACCAGACCAAAAAAGGCTGCATAATGTACAGTTCTATTTTGACATTCTGGAAAGGACAAAATTGCAGGGACAGAAATCAGATAAAAATGGTTGCCATGGACTAAGAATTTGGGGTCTCATGCCCTTTGAGGTCATGAGAGAATTTTCTGTAATGATGGAAATGCTCTATAGCTCGATGATGGTGATGGTTCCATAGTGTTATTTATACAACTGCATGTATTTACTAAAATGATATAGTTTCCTATGTGTAAGCTATATTTAAATAGACTTGACTTTTCAGGAGGGAAGAAAAGCAGACTAGAGTTGGTTAAGGATTGGTGTGAGGAGTAGCAATTAATTTGGATATTTAGAAATGGGCACTGGGGTGGGACCTTGCAGCATAAGCACATGAAATTAAATGTCCTATTATTGGAAATAAGGAACCAAACTAGATGATATGGCTTCAAAGAAATGTAGTTTTGAATGGAATTTTGGGAGACAACTTGTTTGTCACCATTTTTCATATGAAAGAAACTGTAACATCCATCAAGGTAGTCAACATGTTCAAGATCCTGAATTTATTTATTTATTTATTTATTTATTTATTTATTTATTTTATGATAGTCACACAGAGAGAGAGGCAGAGACATAGGCAGAGGGAGAAGCAGGCTCCATGCACCGGGATGCCCGACGTGGGATTCGATCCCGGGTCTCCAGGATCGCGCCCTGGGCCAAAGGCAGGCGCCAGACCGCTGCGCCACCCAGGGATCCCCCGACTTTATTTATTAGTTCTACTTTTGTCCATCTTCAAATGCATTGATTTTCCTTCATTTTTATTAAATTATTTTATGTCCATTCCTAAGTTGCATTTGATTGTCCAAATTAACTTCTTAATTTGGTTTAATTTATTTTGATTCTTTCTTGTGTACCCATAGTTATATAAAATTTTCTCTATGCACTACATTAATTGTAACTCATAACTCTGGCATGTTTTCATTGCTTCTCATCTCTAGATATTCTGCAATGTGAAGTTTTAGGTTTCCTCTATGAGTCAGTAGTGATTTAACAACATTGTGAAATAGTAAGATTGTTGAGTTTCTTCTTTCGTACATAGTTTTTGTTACTGTGAGTCTTTTTATCACAGTTCAATAAAACCTGACATTAAAACTAGACATTAACTTTTTAGAATTCAGTGAAGTTTATGATCTACTAAATGGTCATTTTGGGTTTGGTGTCATGTAGCATGAGGCCTAGAAAAGAAGTTTTATTCCTGTTTTCAGGGAATCGATTTTGATGCATATCTTTATACCAAAAATCGTCATTTCTTTTTTCTTTTTCCTAAGTAACATTTATACGCAATGTGGGGCTCAAATTTATGACCCCCATATCAAGACATATCAAGAGTTTCATGCTCTGTTCACTGAACCAGCCAGGCACCCCCAAAATCTTCATTTTTAATGAAGATGAGATAGAGCAATTAACGTTCTCCCAATCTCCTCTCATCACACTTAGCACTTCCCAATTGTTGCTAGGGAAGTTGGCGTTTCCCAACATTTTAAGATGTATAGTATTTTTTTTTTTTTAATGATAGTTACAGAGAGAGAGAGAGAGAGAGAGGCAGAGACACAGGCAGAGGGAGAAGCAGGCTCCATGCACCGGGATGCCCGATGTGGGATTCGATCCGGGGTCTCCAGGATCGCACCCTGGGCCAAAGGCAGACGCTAAACCGCTGCACCCCCCAGGGATCCTGATGTGTAGTATTGTATTTTCTTTGTAAGTATAGCTGGTATTTGCCCTTAGCTCTTTCCTACTAGGACTTAATTATTTCTCAACTCTTTATTTTGATGTATCTCTTGATTTTTAGATTTTGTGATTTTTTTTTAAAAGCTTTTATTTATTCATTCATGAGAGACACAGAGAGAGGAGACAGGCAGAGACACAGGCAGGGGGAGAAGCAGGCTCCATGCAGGGAGCCCGATGTGGGACTCGATCCTGGTACTCCAGGATCACCCCTGAGCGAAGCAGGCGCTAAACTGCTGAGCCACCCAGGCGTCCCTGATTGTTTTTTTTTTAAATAGGCTCCATGCCCAGCATGGAGCCCAGCTGGGGACTTGAACACACAACCCTGAGATCAAGACCCAAACTGAAATTATGATTTGGACGCTTAACCAACTGAGCCACCCAATCACCCCAGGGAATAAAAAATTTTAATGAAACGTTCATAAATACTATATTTCTTGAATCTTGATATGTCTCTTGCCTTTATACTTGAAGAAGAATTTACTGCAGTTGAAGACTACTGGGTCACACTACTTTTCTTGAAAAACTTTACAGATTTTTTAAGAACAATATTCCATCACTAAATACTGCCATGGAGAAGACTAAAACCACCCCAAATTTTAAAATTGTCCCCCTCTCCCCTTCACTTCAGCCGCTTTTAAAAATTTTATTTAATGTCCAGAAGAATTATTACTGTCCCTGACATCTGATAACTTCATTTAGATTTAGTGTTGACCATTCTGTACCAGACATTTTCTGAGACTCAGTGTTCACATCTCTCTGGTATATCTTAGCATACTTTCATTTTTTAAAGATTTTGTTTATTTGAGAGAGAGAGTATAAGAAAAAGAGAGAGACAGAGTACATGCAGGGATAGGGGCAGAAGGAGAAGCAGGCTCCCCACTGAGCAGGAGTCTGACTCTGACTTAGGGCTCGATCCCAGGACCCCGAGATCATGATCTAAGATGAAGGCAGATGCTTAACTGACTGAGCCATCCAGGATGCCACTCAGCATGCTTTCCTATTTCATTAAGAAATTTGACTCTCCTATCTCTATCCTTTTCTAATTGCTTTGATCTCTATGTTTTTAATTTCTTTTGCTTGATATCCTGAAGCTTATTCTTTATGTCCTTGCCTTTTACTTCTTAGTGTCTATTTATCACGAACACTTCTAATGGTGAGAAGCCAAGAAACTGTTGCGGTATTCTTGAGACATGTACATGTGTGTGTTCATTGCTGCTCTTTAGCACACCCTGTTTTCACTGGACTGAGTTGATAATGCAGATGCCTGCATGTGCTTCTTCCTCACAGCTGCTATTGTGAGGTGGTGTGGAGAGTCACTGGGATTTCCTTAGGTTTAAGTAAGGAAGCCATAACTGGGAATGGTGGAAGGCTGATAGTAGCATGAAATGAGTCCAATGATCTCCATGATCATGAGTGACTTAGGGAGTGGACTTTCCTTTGTAGAAGTATCATGAAATGAAACGAAGAGTAAAATTTCAGGAATGCTTAAGAAATTAAATCACAGTACAAGAAGGAGAAGCAAAAAGTGCTCAGAGTTACATTTTTGAACTGTTTGCAGCAACACATTATAGACAGTGGGTATTTAGTAGGCTGATCTGCCTTAAGGTGAAAAGCCTAGACTTAATGCTTAAGACTGGTGATACCAGGGACGCCTAGGTGGCTCAGTCAGTTTAGCATCTGACTCTTGATTTTGGCTCAGGTCACGATCTCAGGTTTGTGAGATTGAGCCCTGATTTGGGCTCTGTGCTGGGTGTGGAGTCTGCTTAAGGTTCTCTCTCTCCATCTAACTCTGCCCCCTGTCCCACCCACATGGGCTCACTCTCTCTCTCTCTCAAAAAAAAAAAAAAAAAAAAAAAAAAACTCTTGCAATACCATAGAAAGCATTAGAATAATAGTATTTTGAGAATAAATATCACATCAATAATAAGTCAAAAATTTTATAAAATATGACTTAAGAGAATCAATCATTCATTAATTTCTTAAATCTTCAACCCCATGATTACATGATTTTTTTGAGTAGAGTTGACATGTAATGTTACAGTAGACACAGAAAACACACTTCACTTAATAAAAAAAAACCTTCAAAGACTAAATAAATGTATAATTTTAGTTAAGAAATAAAGTGGTGGAAGAAAATCAAAGACACTTTTTCTAGTATTTCTTTATTTCTACTGATACAAAGTTTGTCTGGGGAGGTAAAGTTGTCTATGAACTCATTTCGTAAGTAAACAGTGCTCTGCAACTCAAACTTTATATATGAATGATATCATAGCAGGTCTCTGTTCCCTAAATTTTTTCAACTCTTCCTCTCTACCCTGTAGTCCTTTCCTTATTTTTCCCTGATCCTTCCAAATTTCACACATAGAAAGTGTGCCTAATCTGCCATGCTAGAAAGTAAGATTGAGATTTCCATGGGCCAAGAGTAATAGGGGTGCTTGGCTGGGCATCAGATCAAGACATTTCAAATCCAGGGTTTCTGGAGACCCCCAAGTGATTTTCTGGGAAACATTTTTGTGTGTGTGAAATTTCCTGTAATCTCTGGTGAATGGAGTTAAAGGACACTGTTTTTCTTATAATTTGGTCACCAAAAATTTGCAGCATCCCCTGAAAACCCCAATTCAAAGTTTCCCTTCTCCCCCCATGCTGCACTAAGCAGCCAGGATAAGACAGGCAGGGTAAATAGGAAGTCAGAACCCCCGAGGAGAACAGCAGGTAGGGCAGGCTCATAAAATAGAGGCCGCCCCACCATATGTGGTCATCTGGCAGCCCCACGAATCAGTCACACAAAGACAAGCATCTTTGATCTACTTGAAAGGCTAGAGATGTGAAATACAAACTTGAACGACCTTTGAACTTTTCAGCTCCAGCGGTTCACCCATGTTCCTTGAATATTTTTTCTCTCTAAAACCCCATCACACCACTTTGGATGAGCCCATGTGATTGTGTGATTTTCCTATCTCCATCGGCCATTTGGTAACATCAGAGGGTGCGTTTTCTTTCTTTCTTGCGGGTGCGTTTTCAAGTGCGTTTTCAATTTTTGTAAAGATGAATATACAAACCCTGGAGGGTGAGCAGAATGCCTTTTTAAAAAAAAAAAATTTACTTATTAGAGACAGAGAGAGAAGCAGGCTCCATGCAGTGAGCCCAATGCAGGACTCGATCCCCTGTCTCCAGGATCACGCCCTGGGCTGAAGGCAGCGCTAAACCGCTAAACCACCTAGGCTGCCAAGCAGAACGTCTTTTAACGGGCCTCCTAATTGCTTTCCCTGTCCCCAACCCCCTTCCGTGGCTCCCCAAAACAGCAGCTGGAGCAATCCCTCAAAATCTCACTCCTGAGCATGTGCAAATTTCTCTAATGGCTTCAGGACAAACACCACGGTGTCCAAGACTTTACACAGACTCCCCCCACTACCTCACTGACACCATATTCTTTCTTTGTCCTTCAGTCAACTTTCTCTGGTCACCTGGCCTCAACAGCTGCATGTTTGCATTGATGCCTTCGGATTTTCTGTTCACTCCGCCTGGCATTCTCTTCCCTGGATGTGCACATAACTCCTCCCCTCTTTCTTTATCTGCCCTATCAAAGAGATCCTTCCTGATTTCTCTGTGTAAATGGCAAATCTCCCCCTCCAATACTCAGGTCTGCTTTACCATGCTGTATTATCCTCCTTGGCACTTACAGCCACACAAATGCACAAATATGTGAATTATATCTCTATGTTTTATAAATATATATGTATAAACACATATATATACATATAATGTACATATATAAAATATATATGCATAATATAATATATAATAATATGATATACATATATAATATAAATATATTAAATATATACATATATATTTATACATACATGAAGAATTATATGTTCATTTACTATCTCTCAAACTGCAATATTCTGTGTTAGCAAGATTGTTTTCCTGAGTGGTTCACCAATGAACCATCTACTAGAACAGGGCTGAGCACCTACTAAGATGCTCAATTAAAATGTGTTGAATGAACAACAACAAAAAAGTATTCTTTGAATGTATTTTACACTTAGCAAATTCTTTTCAATTAGAAGAAAGAATAAAATGAAAAAAGTAGGGATGGATTCTAAGACAACAACACTCTCCCTTGCATAAAAGAGCAGTCACCCACGTGCCTGGCTGCGGGGAAGAGAACTGTAGCTTCTGGATTTCTCTGGAGTCTGCTCTTATGCTGTTAGTTGCTACTTTCCTTGAGCTGGTTTCCTGACTTACTACGATTATAGGTGATTTCTTCATTCTCAGTTAACTGACCACCTTGTCCTAGAGATTTAACACCCTTCTCAAAAGGATCTGGATCTTCACTCCTTCTTGGAGACCAGCTCATGAGATGAACCAACATTTCTGTGAACTCCTTTCATCTGCTTTCTTCTCATTATCTTTTTCTCCCTCAAGATAGTACCACCATCAAGCCAGCAGTATGTTAACCAGATTTTTTTCCCAATTTCTCCATCTTGAGACTTCGTAAAAATAAAAAAAAAAATTTAAAAAGTGACTGATTTATCTGTATTTTTGTAGCACTTCTTTTCCCATTTAAGTTTATACTAGACCAGTTCTCGAATCTCTTCCAAGTGAAGAATTCATCCAAAATTCATAATTTTAAAACTTATATTTGGTCAACATGACATATAAAAAATAAACTCTATGATAGACTCAATTCTGATTGTACAGACTTAAATTCTTTGTTTACAACTGCACAAATAATTTAAAAAGTGCCATCCTTCAAAATCTTTGTATTAATTTTAAAGTCATTTGAAGCCAAAATGTCTCTTTTAAAGCCTCAGTTTTTTAAAAGAACTAATTAAAAATTCTGGAAAAAGGAAGAAAACAAATACAAGCCAGAGGTTACACATTTTTCTTTCTAATTAAATCAGAAAAGAAATTTCCGATGATTCTCACTACTAAATCTTTATCTCCATGTGTAGGAAATTGGAGCAATTATTGGAAATGAAGTATATGAAATCTTCATAATTAAGATGGTACTTTTGGACAGATTTCAGCACATGATTGTCAATTAGTCAGTACACCTCTAAGCCAAGTTCACAATTTGCTGAAGAGATTGGACACGACCCTGATGGGACATAGCAGAATTTGTGTGTGTGTGTGTGTGTGTGTGTGTGTGTGCATGTATGTGTTGGGGGCGCCCTCTCCCCCATGGTGTGGTTGGGAGAAGTATCAAGGAAAACTGAAAGAAAGAGTACTCACCATATTAACATATTCTGTGATCTGTAAAATATGTGATATGTTGTTATATAACATGTTCAGTTTTACTGTATTTCTGGCTTTAAAATAGAGAAAGCATGTTTGGTTAACAAGGCTAGCATGCTCTATGTTATATGTAGCCTAAGTAAGGAATTCTTATAACATACAAGTAAACTCAGTGTTTATGTAGCTATCATGAGAACAAAGGCGAAAGTTGATTTGTTTCTTAAATAACAATAAATGAATTTGTATCTTTCAAATTAACATGAAAAAATGTTATCCTTCACAATTCTATTGGGTTTATTGATTTTGTGGTTACAAAATTTTAATTTATTTTGAACTTTCAAGAATTCAAGAAGAGCACTTGGTATTTATATTTACTGAAAGAGGATATTAGTTTGTTAAGAAACACTAACAGATAATTATTCTGTGTAACACACAGCAGCAAAAGTCATACATGAGAAAAACATGAAAGCAGTACAGGATAATTTTAAGAGAAGGAAAATGGAAAATGGAGATGCAAGTCATCAATCCAGAAAAGATTTAATACCTGCTATGTGTGAGATGCCATTTTGATTTTAGTCAAGGCTTCATTCAGTCTTAACCCTGAACACACAGAAAGCTTATATGGTAAAGAACAGGATTAAAAGTCCTTTGAGCTGTGGATTTGGGATTATAGGCTGTGTTTGATCACAGGCTAGCACCTCTGCTTGTCTGATACAAATCCAGGCCTCAGTTATTATAAATCATTACAGGTATAAATCTTTTGGGTCAGGCTACTTACAAATCATCACAACCATGAATATTGTATAGGTTGCTGGAAGAGGCTACTAAATAAGTTTGGACAAACCAGAAGTATAGATGTTTTCATTCTTGACTGAATGACCCAGTGTGGACAATAGTGACTGTGGTGTAAGAGAAACTGGTGGGTTTTAGATGAATATATAAGGTAGTCAAATTAGTCTTGTCCCAGGTGGCATCTTTGTTTTAATTGTGAGCAGACATTGACACAGCATTACCCCAGCTCCTTTGCTTATATTAGCATTGACTCTTGGTGTTGTATATTCTATAGGTTTGTACCAATGTATGATAGAACATGTGCCTATTATTATGGTATCATATGAAGTATTTTCACTGCCCTAAAAATACTCTGTGCTGCATCTATTCATCCCTTCCTTCCCCCAAACCCCTGTCAACCACTGGTCTTCTTACTGTCTCCATAGTTCATTTCTCCTTTTCCAAAATGTCATATATTTGGAACAATACAATATGTAGCCTTTTTAGATTGGCTTTTTTTTCACTTAGTAATATGCATTTAAGTTTCTTCTATGTCTTTTGATGACTTGATGGTTCATTTCTTTTTTTTAGTCCTGGATAACATTCCATTGTCTGTAAGCACCACAATTTATTTATCCATTCACCTACTAAAAGAAATTTTGGTTGCTTACCAGTCTTGGTGTTATGAACAAAGCAGCTATAAATATCCATGTGCAAGTTTGGGGGTATACACAAATTTTCAACTCATTTGGAAAAATACCAAGGAACTAAATTACTGGATCAAATGGTAAGAGTGTGTTTAGGTTTGTAAGAAACTGCCAAACTGTCTTCCAAAGTAACTACTATTTTGCATTCCTGCCAGTAACAAACAAGAGTTCCTGTTGCTCTACTGTTGATGATGTTTTTTGTTTCATCTTATTAGCAGCCATTATGGAAGACTTTCAGGCAGGAAATGGTTTTATTCATGGAAATTATTAGAGTTCTACTTAACAAAAATAATTTATACTGCTTAGAAAAAATATATATGATAATAGTATTGTAGGCACTAAACAAACAAGTGGCTAACTAACAGTAAAAAGCAGGATAAACATGCTTGAGACTTTTCTTGATGTAATTACCAAAGAGGATGCTGAAGCTAACAATATTAGAGGTTAATGGATGAAACATACACGCTTAGGCTTTATCAGAGCATTCACAATAGAAGATTATACTTAGACGTCCATTCATGTTTGGTTAATTTTTATTTTGATGATTCCATAATGTCACCACCTAAGATTTTATGTAAAGTTAAAAATGCTAAAGTATTACAAAATCTTCCTCATCTGCTGTACTACATCAAAGGCCTGATAATAGTCCACTAATTTATTGTGTTTTCCCGCCTTTGGCTTAACTTGTTTGGGTTGTATTTTAGGAACAAAGTGACTCCCTGAGCCTCATTTTCAGCCTTTTGTAGTTAAAAAAGGAAAATGATATTTTATAGAGATCACTTACCCTCATAACTTATGCCAGGCAAGAGCCTAAACTGTCTAGCCATCACAAAGTGGTTAGGGGTACAGAATATTATAATAAAGTCCCTTTAAGTTCTTAGAGTTTTGAACTGCCTTGGAGTAAGGTAAAGGCAGACCTACCTATTTTCTAGTAAATTGTAGTATACTAAGAAATAATAAATATCACCTGCATATAATCTAGGGAGTCAATTTACTGAAATGAGAGACAGTTCTTTAGCCTTACAGAAATACTTGTTTTATTGTGCTTCCTTTCACATCCACTGTATGTCTTTTTATTTGTCTCTGTAGGGGAGCTAACAAGCAGTAGTAAACTTCTACATCTTACAGGAAATACAGGTAATGCACCAGTTAAGTTCCAACCAGTCTCTATAAGAATTTAAAACAAAGAGAATGTCATCTCTGTAAGCCATGGAAGAGCTGGAAAGCTGTATAGGGGACATTGAGAAAGCCTAGTGATTAAACAAAGAGGAAGCTGATCCTGCTCCCTGATGGAGGCATAAAGCCAAGAGCTGAGTTAACTAGGGGATGCCTGAGGTTCAAAATTTCCAGGAGAATACAGAATCATGGCAGGTTTTGTCACATGAGAGAGAGAGAGAGAATATGGAGGACTCAGCTACATCCAGAGGCTGCTAGAGGCAAAGGACCTGAGGGAAAAATGAGTGGCTCCTTCTGTGCTCATGCTTTCCAGTCCTCCCTGGGTCACCCACTGGCTGGATCCAGGTGGAAGAATCCAGCATTAGTGGAACCCATCATAAACAGCCTACAGGAATCAGCATCTCTCTGAAATGGAAAGGCAAGGGTGAGAAAAGGACAAACAGTCCAAAGACCAGCATAACTAAACACTACTTGGAAATGCTAGTACTTCATACTTTTTCTGTACATATTGAGGCTAAGAAACATTAATTGGCCTCAGTTTGTTCCTGCCTTCAATTCTATATTCATCATTTGAATAAATAAAGCAAATGATTCCAGTGCCGATAAAACTATCCTTATGGGAACATTTACTTTGGGGTTTATATTTTGACATTTTTTTAAACTTAAAATTCATGAAGTTTATTTCTGTCTCCTTTCTATATTTAGTTAATTGTGGGATTTTGCAGGCTTTTTAGCATTTTGATAATATTAAAAAAAGGAACTTTAAAATGATAAAATGTTGTCTAAATATGTATTCCATAATAATTTGATTATCAAAGTAATACAAGGTGCTTTTCAGTAATTTATTCTGTAAATGTAAAAATGTCACTAAATTGGAAACATAATATATGATTCAAGCTACTGATATGCCAATATCCTTTAAAAGATAGCTTGAGTGCTGGCCTCCTGCTTTATATTGCTTTTCCATAGATGTGGGCACAGACCTAAAGTTTCCTGCCTCCATCTGTTCAGTGGGCATTATCATTCGATACACAGATATAAGGTTTAAAAATTTTAACTAGTTAGTCTTTCCAGACTTTAAATGTTTGATCTTTAAATTTAGTTTTTATTCCAACAAACTGCTCTTTCGTGATCATAACACATTTTGGTACCATTGCATATCAGTATAACAAATGGTCCCTCTCTAAGTTTTTCCAGAATCTCATTGGTTAATATAATGCAGTGTTTCTAACTGGGTTTGGAGAATTGTTCTTGGGTATCCTTGACTTACCCAGCTAGTTTATACAGGTACATCACCTAATGTTTTGACTATAGAAGGTGGCTTTTGCAGCTTAGATAAGCTTGAGATCCATTTTATGACTTACAAGGAATCCTCTAAAATAAAATATATATTAATATATATCACAGGCTTTCTTAATATATGGATGTGATAATAGGTCTTCACATGATACCTTTAGAAACAAAACAACTTGACATGTTTTTAGTCCTAATCAATACTTTATCTTAGTGATATAACTGAATGAGATAAGATTTTATTATATAAGGTGAAATTTAATGAGGTGCATCAAAACTTGTAAAAAGTTAAATAACATTAATAAGAAGGAGCATAGTCAACACCATTTCTAGAAAACAGGCAAATCCTAACTTGACATTTAATGTTTCCGCAGTGTTATATAATGGTTATATAATGGTCTGTAACAGCCAATAGAACCTCCACATCCTTTGTGGCATGTGGTCCAATTTACCTTATAAACCATCATCAGGATGATAAAATAACAATCTTTCCGCACTTTAATCATCTGCTGAATGAGGCCGCTCAGGCTGCCACAGCAAAATACCATCAACTGGGGGGCTTCAATAACAGACATTTATTTCTCACAGACTGGAGGCTGGGAAGTCCAGAAGTTGGGGCCAGCAAGGTTGGTTTCACTCTGAGGTCTCTGCTTTTGGCTCATAGTGGCTGCCATCTTACCGAGTGTTCACCTGACTTCTTTGTGCATGGGTGAAGAGAAAGAGAAAACTCTCTGGTGAGTCTTCATATAAGACTCATCATGAGATTCATCTAATGCCCAAAGTTCCCATCTCCAAATATCATCACATTGTGGGGAGGGTATAAACATTCCTAACACCTTCTCAGTAACTTTCTGATTATGATTTAGTTTGAAGCCCTACCTTCACTCCAGATGAGCAGAAGTTATAGTTTGAACTGAGAATGTGATATACCAGGGAGAGTTCAAGTCAGTGAAAGACAAGATAGGACGGGCCCACATGCTCAGTATGTAGAAGTTAAACAGGATATTATGGAAAATCCAAAATAGGAAGCCAAGCAGGCCATCCGGCTGAGTCATCCATCTGAATGGGATAAGCTGAGAAAGAGCATCCAGGCAGGCAGGAAGTTGTAAGGGGCAGAACTGCCAAGAGTGAAAGTATCCAAAAGGAAGGATGGTAGGAGGAACCCAAAAACATCTCAAAGCCTCAGAAATAAAACCATGATCCTTTTTTTATGGCAATGCAGATGATGCTTCAGAGAGCCTATTCTACTTAGGCATATATTTGGCCTAGCCCCTTGGACTTTACTGCATGGAAAGAATGTTTTAGTTAATATTATAATCGGCATGGCAGCCCTTCATTTTAAAAAAGAGATATTAAATAAATTGATCTTGTATTCCATACTTAGCATCTTATTTGCTTAGAAAATGTATGTTTTTCTCCCTGAATATGAACAACATATGAATATGTAAACTATTCCAAAAAAAAAAAAAAAAAAGGATTTGACAGCAAGGTTAAGAGACAGAACAATTAACAAGATCACACTATAGAATGGATTGTTTGTCCTGACTGTTCCTTCTCCAAGATGTCAGTTCATATCAGTCTTAATTTACAAAACATATCTTCCAAATCTCTGTCACCATAAGGACTACAAAGATTTGTTCCTTTCCTTCAATCACAGCCTAAATCTAACCAAAGTCTTAGCTGGGACATGTGGTTCTTCTCTACTCTGTCATTCAGGGATCTAGATTCATTTCATGTAGCCAGCATCTTCTAGAGCCCCAGGTCATTGCTTATTTTCTGTATCTGACAAAAGAAGAATTATGCAGAAAGTACATGAGTGTTGGGTCTGGATATGGCCTACAATATTTCCACCACCATTCCACTAAATCTCAATTGCATGAACTGTGCCCATGGTGCCATACAACTGCAAAGTGGCTGAGAAATGGAGTCTAAATGTGTGTCCAGGTGGCGAAGACATCAGGGAATGGTAAACACGTATTTTGTTCCTGCTATGTCTCTTTATCTCATCTCTCTCTACAGCCTTTTCTCCATCTCTACAGCCTTTTCTCCAACAATGGAAAAAAGCTGTGGAAAAGTAGGTTGACAACAAAAAATCCCCAAACATAAGTTTTAACAAATATCCCATAATTTCTAAAATATCTAGACAGTGTGGTCTTTGTGTGTACAAAGTCAATTTCACATGGTTTGGGGTTTGTTTGTAAACATATCATGTGTTCCTGAAATAATAAGTCTGTGTTTAATATGAATGGAGACAATTGTTGCCAACAAAGCTAAAACAATTTTTGAATATCCTTAGCGTTAGTAGATTTGTTATTATTTGAGAGCTTTGTTATAGTTATAGTTCTTCAAGGTTATTTGTTTATCATACAAACATTAAGCTTTCCTGTAAACCTGTATTTCAATAGGTGGAAGCATTCATGCACTTCATTTAAGGAAAAACTTGCCAGCCACCTTTTGGGAAGAAGCCTTAATGCTACTAACCTTGAATAATACATTAGGGAAGAATCTTTCAAACCAATTCTTTAGGTTAGAAGTTGGCCATGACCATAGCTGGCATCCAGTGCCTTTTAGTTGGTATTAGCAGGAAAAAGACAGCCTCTACACTTATTTAGTTAATCCTGGAACTGTATTCTCAAATATGGTATCCATTAGCCACATGTAGCTATTTAAATGCAAATTAATTAAAATTAAATAAAATTAAAAATTAAGTTCCTCAGTCACTCTAACCACATGTCAAGTGCTCAATAGCCATATGTAGCTTGTGGCTACCATATTGGACAGGAAAGACAGAGCATTTCTTTCAACATTGCTGCTGGACAGCAGTGTGGTCTAGAAACAGTTTGCGGAACCCAGAGCCCTGTGAGGGAGAAACAGGGACAAAGAATTCATATCAGGAAGATTGTTCACATCAGGCAAGGGATGCTTGCCTGTTACCTATTTCCTCTTTTTTTTTTTCCATTCATGAACAAATTTGAATCTATTCCAATACATTTTTTTTAAAAATCAGGCTTATTTATTGGGTGTTCACTTTGATGACTGGAGGAGGGTGGGTAGCTCATTGGGGACTTTTATTTATTCCTTGCCCCAGCATAAAGACTGTTGAAGCTATTCAGAAGAAAGCCATTCTGTTTGGTGCGAATAAGCATAATAAATTAAATACATAACAATCTGACCTATAATGACTAAAATAGCAAAATATGTTGGTATACTCTTGACAGGAAAGCCAATCAAAAAGGCCACTATAACTTTCTCTTTTCACTTCCCATCCTGTCCATCTACTTTCTCACATCCCCCCCCCCCTTTTTTTTCCTTTTGGTTCCTGGAACATTCCGGTTTTGTTTTTTTTTTTTTTTTTTTTTTTTTACAAGCTAACAAGTTTGATGTGGCCCTGTGTCTTATTCCCTTCCAGGCTTGCAGCTGTTTTGGCAACAGAAGAAAAAATCCCCATAACAAATCAAATAAAAGCCCTTTCTGTGAAGAGGAATTGAAAACAGCAGGCCTCAAAGAGGACTGCACATGAGCTGCCTTGTTCTGGCTTTCAACACAACTCCAATCAGAAACACATTACCATAATCTGAAACAGCCCACTGCTAACGCAAGACAGATGGTGGGTAATAACCCATGCATCATTAATAAATAAATTCCAGAATTAAAGGCTTTACAAAGTATGACAACATTATCTGGGCACAATTACTGCCCCCTCTCCCACCCCCGACATCATTTCAGTGTGTTCTGGGCTGTGCTGGTTTTTTTTTTTTTCCCTCTCCAACACCACAGATCTGAAGGAAGTTTAAACACGGCACAAGTTTTCACCAGATGAAAGCTATCTCAGTGTACAGGACAGGTCTAAAACTCCATAAGGGAAAAATAAAAGAGCTGCCAAAATGTAATCGCTCCCATGTTCTGCCGTTGGATCAGCCCATGGCAATTTCTTCTACTGCCCTCCTCTGCTGGCCTCACCCTTTCTGGTCCTCCTCAGTGCCTCCATTGCACTACACACTTCAAGCAAGAATCTTGGCATCAGCTTTGCCACAAAGCTGAAAGATATATGTGTGACTTCTCAGCTTTCCTTTTGCAAACGATACCATCTGTCTCTTCTCCCCCAGATTCCCCCCACCAAGCGAGGAGGAAAAAACAATCTTTGATCAGATTGAAAAAAGTGAAAGAGAGGGGGGCTGGAGAGACAGCGAGAGAGAGGGAGGGAGAGAATGTTAACTCCATAAAAGTTGGAAACTGGAAAAACTGAAAAAAAGGGGGAAAAAAGCCATTCATCAGATGTCCAAAAACACCAATTATTTTGCTTTATTTTGTTTGTTCAGTGGGATAATGTTATTCCAACAGGATGTGAGAAGTGTAGGAATGTGGCAGAGGACTGTGTAGGCCCCCGGGTGATCATCTCTGAGATTCCCTAGGGGCTCTGCAGCATTTCTACAAGCCGAGGCTGCTATTTTCTATGCATACCATCCTAAGCCAAAAAATAAGCACAGTGCTGGCCATAAATTCCAGAGAAATATAGGCTGTAGGAGACCAAATATCCAGTTTGATTCCCCCTATATGAAATTACATATTCCTCCTCCACGATGGGCAATATAAGCATTTTTGTCAAACATACCAGTATTATGTCTTTAATGAAAGAGATAAACTATTTGGCATTACCTCACCTGATGGGTAAAGAGCTAGGGACAGAAAATATAGTGTATTCAAAATTGGCTAATCCCAGGTTACTAGAAGGCCAAGTGGAAATATCTTCATGGCGTCATTCAATGACCCAGGTGGTCAGTCATGTGGACGTGATTCACAGTCTGTGAGCAGTTACTTCTCCTGGCCACTTTTTGGGGGGAAGGAAAAAAAAATCTCTCCTTGGAACAGCTGTCCCCTTTCTTTTGGCACACAGAGCGCTTTCCTTCCACTTAGACGCAGGCATGTGAAGGCTGCAAAGTCTGCAAGACTTTCCTGATTAACATCTAAATCCTTTGCCTCTTCTCCTCCTCTTTCCCAAACTTAAATCAATATTTTTATGTGTACATATGTATCTACTTTCTCTTAATTGACTGTGTGTTTATCTTATTTCCTCCATTAAATTGTGAGATTCCTGAGGGTAAAAAGCATGTC
The DNA here is from genome assembly GCF_018345385.1 of Vulpes lagopus. Lineage (NCBI taxonomy): Eukaryota > Metazoa > Chordata > Mammalia > Carnivora > Canidae > Vulpes > Vulpes lagopus. Next base: position 135,296,097 of record NC_054825.1, read on the forward strand.
TAATCTATGCTCTAAATTCCCCTTAGCACCCGCTACAGAATGCCCCACTCAAGTGAAATGAAATCACAATTCAGAGAGAATCGCCAGGGCCCCTGGCAGCGCACACTCGGACGGAGTCCATGAGTTCCAGGTGAGTGTGTTCCAAGGCAGCTTTTCTTTGAGCTCTCTCCAGCTTTCTCTGGGAACAGCTGCTGAGGGATGGTCAGAAGGAGCTAAGTTAGCTTTAATTGGTTCCTGAGGTATGCAATTTCCTTCCTGATCTGAACATGATGGAGGGAATTTTAAATGGACTCTGATATTAAATCAGTAGACAGAGAATGGAGGGGGGAGGAAAACTCATATCGATCAAGAGACTTTCTAAAACTGGCATATTCTGTAAAAGTAAGGATTAGTTCCAAAAAATCTTGGTCTGTTGCCAACTCCATAATTTCTGGTATCACATTTGATAATGTCTCTCTTCTATCTTGTGGTAATTCCTGAGCAGGATAATTTACTAAACTATCATTTCTTCATCATCATCATCTAGGTGACATAAGTAATCAGTAAACTTCTCTTTGCTCATTTTGAAGTCCAGTCTATGGTTTGAAGTTTGTCAACTGTATTTAACCCCCTGTTCTGAGGAGTTTAAAGTCTAACGGGCACACCAACCTTGTAACTATGAAAAAGCAATACGAATTTCACATTCATTGTATTGTTTGGGTGGTTGTTTACATGGAGCAAAGAGCAAAAGACGTGAATCCTAGAGAGGAAGAATTACTTCTTTCTTTTTTTGATAGTGAAGAAGGTCTTTTTCTAGGAAATCGAGGGGTGATTTGTTCATTAATCTATGAATATTTGTGTGTGCCAGGCATTGCTTGGGGTACAAAGATGGATAGACCTTGAAGTGAACAGAGCAGAAGAACTCCATCAGAACAGTGGGCTGGCTGTGCAAAGGAGTTTTACTTTGACAAATCTGATGAGGAGGCACAGGACAGACAGGCACTCTGGTGAGACCACTAGAGGAATCGAGAGTACAAAAAGGTCTTCTATTCACCTGAACTAGTCCCATGAAGAGACTACATAATTAGCCCAGTATATGCCTAGAGTTGGACAGAGATGGGATTTGTCACCTCCCTGAGAAAACTCCAGCCACATATGAGTAGCTATTCGTTTTTCTGAATGTCTGCCTCTAGAGCACATGGTTCAATTTAATGCATATTTATGAAGTTTCTAGTGCCTCATTTTTCTTACCTGTAAGATGCAGGAAGATTTTATATACCAAAGGTTATTTTGAGGATTAAATAAAATAGTATATGTAAAAATATACTTTACATGTACTTAAAATAGCACTCGATAAATTTTAGCTGTTATTATCTGTAAAAAGCCAGGCCCTTAGCTAGACACTCTAGGTACAAAATAGCTCATTTCCCTTGAAATCTGGAGGCTTACACTCTAGGGCTAAGATCAACGCATGAATGTGATCATTATAGTAGTGATGGTAAGTGATATGTGCATTCATGCCTTCAGGTATTTATTGATGCCTACTCTGGGCCAGAAAAAGGAGAGAAGGTCTCCACTCTCATTGACTTTACATTTTAATGGGAAAAAGGGAGATTACTAAAAATTTACAGAAATTAAAGCCAAGTTATAATTGCATATGTGTCCCATAAAAAGATGTTTCAAGAAGAGTATTCAGTTGTTCCTAAGTGTGCAAACTGGTCAAGTGAGATAAGAACCTGTTACTGTCCCTTGAATCAGTGACTTGTTAATTAATAATTACAGATTCTTGAATGAGCTAATTCCAAAAAGAATTGTGGAAGTGGAGTTGAATGGGCTGAAGACAAGGAAGAGGTAAAGTGAAGATCCTGATTCTACTTGCTATATACTTTTAAGAGTTTAGATAGGGTCATGCCCAGAGTGTTTTTGGAAACCGAGGGGAGGAGGATTTAACCCAGGCTGTGGGTTTAGGATCAGTCTCCTGGAGTAGCTAACATCCAACCTGAATCCTGAAGATGTATAAGTCGTCAGTTGCCATTATGATGCCGCCAAACTAATACCCACACAATCAATGACATAAAATGGTGAATATTTATTATTTGTTCTCAAGTCCATGGATCCTCTCAATTATCCTTTGGATCTGGGACTGGCACAGATCATCTTAGCAGGCCTTGCTCATGGATGGCTGGTCTACTGTGAGTTGGTGGTGGGCTGACTGGTCTAATACGGCTTCACCTGGAATGACTCAGCTCTTCTCTGGTTGATCCTTCATATTCCAGCAGGCTAGTCTGAGTTTGTTCACACAGGGGTGGCAAAATTTCAAGAGAGTGAGTGGAAATGTGAAAGGCCTATAGAGACCTAGGCTTGGAACTGGTATCCTATTGGCTCAAGTATGTCACGTGGCCAATCTGGAGGTAAGTAGTGGGGCAGTAGATTTCACCCCTTGATGAGACTTGTTTATAAGTAATATTTCAGAGAGTGTGGGTGTGGAAGAAGTGGGGAATTAGAAGCATTTTTGCAACCAGTTTATAAGTAATTAATGCTTTTTGGTTGTAATGATCCCTTAGAAATCTTCCTTCAAAAGAAAATTGAAACTTAAAATACTTCATATTGAGATATTTTACTTGTCCGAGTGCATTTGGCATCTTGCTAGCTAGCTAGCTAGCTAGATGGAGTTCTGGAGATTAATAGCTTCAACACCATTCCTTACCACTCCTTAAAGTATAGATATAAAGTGGTATAAGTTGAAGAATGAACATTTTTTACCCCTTTTTAGCTAGTTAATATGCTCTCCTCTTTTCCTAGTTTTGTCACCCACCCTGGAAAGAAGTTGCTCATTTTACGTGCCAGAGAGTATTTGGGCCACAAATCTGGTGGGTATGGTGAAGTGTCTCAAAGAACCTAAATCTAAGTTCCATCCTGTCTTATGTGATTTCTGATTTCCATGTCCTATAGTACACAGATCCTGTGGGTCTAGTACATCAGTTCCTTCCTTGTCCCAGCTCTCCTCTACTAAAACTGAATCATAGTCTGCACCAGACCTTGCTCTGAAACCTGACTCTTTCCTTAGGATTTAGATTTGAGGAGTGGAAAGTATGGTGGTCTGAAAGGATGAAAATGAAGCCATAATTGGGCCTTAAGTTCAAAGTCTCTGCTATTAACTAACTTTTGCCAAATAGTCTTACATAAGAGTCTTTGAGTTCTGGCCCTGATATTAATAAAGTGGTGCTTTACTTATCCTTCTGGTAATATTTTTGTGTGTGACTCTCTCAGAAACATCACCATAATTCCTAAAAGTCTCCAGGCCCTTGAGCTTCTCCGGAGCAATGTAAGGCTGTCAATTGAAGGCAACAGAAATGGTGGAGAGAGAGAAACAAAATGATGGTAGTGCTCGTATTAGAAAACTTTTTCATCCATGTGATAACTTGCTGATTTCAGTGTGCAGAAATTTCACCAGAATTTTTCATCATTTCAGTTTGCATGGTTTCATGCTTTCTTACATTTCCTTTGAAGCTTCCTGAGCTTGAAAACATGGGAGCTAAATGAAGAAATATGTTTTCATGAATTTCCCATCATTACAGCCAAGAACTCTTAGGCCTGCAGTGACCCTATTTGAAGATGTCTCCAGGGACTGACAGATGGCATCGTTCTGCATCCCCTGACATCTCTGTGATGTGGCTTGGGAAGTCAGAATGTTCTAGTCAAAAATCGACAAATTTCCAGTATTGGTAGTTTCAGAATAAAAGCAACATGTGCCTATTGCAATCACTGGATGAGTCATTTCTTAAGTGAATCTTAATTTGTGATTTTTATTCATTGTAGGAAAATAGAAAGAAATAATATGAAAACACTTCAAGATTGTAAGCTACCAATGTAGATATTTTTAAAAAGATAAATAACTTAAACTGAGCTACCACAATATGAAGAATACACAAAAATAAGGAAGTGATAAATATTTTCATAACAACTGTACAGCATTGTATCATGTTTAGGAATGCCTACTGGAATAGAAGTAAAGTTAAAGACTAAAGAAATTACTTTGAAATATGGTTGATGGTGAGGGCCATCAAGCTATTAAGAAAGAGTCCTTATTTTCTATCATCAGAACATTATATTAACATAAAATATAACTAGCACACAAAACCGATTTCTAAAGCAAAAATTTTAGAAGATGCATTGGAATTATAAAGATGCTTATAATAGTGTGAAGGCTAGCATAGTAAGCATAGTATGAAGACTTAAAAGTTAGTCATGCAGGAAAATAGGGAAAAACTATATGACAAGAAAAATTTAAAGATCGTAGACTACCAATAGAGGGTGGTGGCCTGTTAAACATGATCAGCAGTAAGAGAAAATTGGTGATATTATCTTTTTGTTTGGTCTCCACATTTTCAGTGGCCTTGTTATGCAAAAGTTGGAAAAGAGTTTCATTTTCCAAATTAGCTAAACTGTATATAACTGTATCGATCCTGAACACTTTGGGGTCAGCACAAAGGAATACCTTGAAATTTGGTTAAGCTAAGAGATGAGGTAGAGAAGGAGTGGGTTGAGGAGAAAGAGGAAAGGAAGAAGACATGCTTTGGTAAACCACAATGTGGAATTTGGCATTGAAAATTTATTATCTTATTTAGTTACATGCAGTATAGACAAAGGAGTGTGAATAAAAGAAAAATATTATGGGCACAAAATAGAATCCAATTCAGCATATTCTCCTTGTGGAGAAATAAGCTTTTGTTTTCCTTTAGGAATGAACAGTTAATGAAGTTCAAGGAAATCCAACAGTTGTACCTGTTTCCTATTCTACATGATCTTTCCATGATGGATTTAACAGGAACTAGATCAGAGTGGATTATGTTATTAATTCTTGCTGCTATTGGAAACTAATCAGGGTAAAGAAGACCAAAACTATTCCTTTAAAACTTGGAGGGAAGGAAGGAAGGAAGGAAGGAAGGAGTAAGGGAGGGAGGGAGGGAGAGAAGGAAGGAAGGCAGACAGACTTACTTGGCTAAACTGAATACTCCAGGTAATTGTTTTGTTTGGCAAGCAGCTAGGCAAGGGAAAAATTTTATTGAAGAAAATATTCATAGATGGAAGCCTTGAGCTTCCCAAGCTCCTGTTAAGGAGACTTGTCACTTGCTACTTTCATCTTTAATAATCTAAAAGTATGCTCATGATTTCAACTCTCATATTTTATAGATGACTTCCTGATCTGAACCTTGCTTTTTGACTTAAGAGATTAATGACATCAAAAGGTGGATGATTGAGCGGAACCACCTTCTGTTATTTCTATCAACCACATTACTTCCCCAAATTGCCAAATTCAAATAAAGCATCATGCTACTATACAAACACCCAGCTGCTCACTTGCCCAAAAATAACATAATGATGCTCTTAAGTTTAGAACCACCACAAACTCTAAGTTTCTGAGGAGTGACTTACTGCCATCCAATTGTCTCTCCAACACCCTTGTCAACACGTCCAAAAATTGTTCATCACTTGTCTACTTCTAGCATCTCAAATAAACTTCTCTTCTGGATTTTGTTTCTGTTGTAATTGGCTTCTTCATTCTCCTACATACTTAGGACATCTACCTCCTGTCTCTTTGAGCATTCCCATCTTTCCATTCCCCTAACTCCTATTATCAATCCATTACCAAATTGTAGAAAATTCACCATTGTAATCTGTAGGATTTTTCCACTTCTGTCCTTGTGTATTCCCACTATTCTAGGTCAGAGAAATGCTAACCAGCTCTATTGAAATACTCTAATTGTACGTTTTCCTACCACCATATCTTCCCCACTATAACCTATACTACATGCCACTGTCAGAATTCTCTCAACTTCCCTGCAAGGTAAATATTGTTATTACCAATTTAAGAATGGAAAGACTGAAAGAGAAAGAGAGAGAGAGAGAGAGAGAGAGAGAGAGAGGATGATGAAGCAGATACAAAATAGAATAAGGGACAAGAGTCAATGTGGTTCCGTAGACCAAGAGTGCAATGTAAAGAGAGGCTACCTTGACTCCTGATACTTCCAATCCCTCTTTAGACATTCTGTGAGAATCTTCTTTACCTTTCAAAAACCCCATTTTTCCTGTGGGCTACTTTGAGTGGAACTCTGATGCAACAGAACAAGCTCTGCTCTTTATAAATCAGCTTTTCACAAAATTGCTTCAAGAATTATCTACACTTGTCTCCTCCTATCCCACCCCTAATTTATTCTCTACATGTATCCAGAGCAATCTTTAAAAAAAAAAAAAAAAAACCTGAATGGTCTCTGCTCTGCTTAAAATGATGAATTAGGATTGCTATTCCAGGACACCTGGGTGGCTCAATGGTTGAGCATATGCCTTTGGCTCAGGTTGTGATTCCAGGGTCCTGGGATCAAGTCCCACATCGGGCACCTCGCAGGGAACCTGCTTCTCCCTCTGCCTATGTCTCTGCCTCTCTTTCTTTGTCTCTCATGAATAAATAAATAAATACAATCTTAAATTAAAAAAAAAAAAGATTGCTATTCCACTGGGAATAAAGTGCAAGCTCCTCAGCACGGCCAACAATGCCACCTGGTCAGGTACTTGCACATCTGTCTGACCTCTTCTCACACCATTTTTCCTATCACAGACCTGCACTATCCCCACAGGCATTGCTCCACTGGCTTCTGCCACAGGACTTTTGCACATTTATCCACAGCTAAGACTTCTCTCAAGGTTGGTTCTTTTAAACCACAGATTTCTAAAAGTGAACTGCATGACTCAAATGCATGTTTTAGATTTGGTAGACATTGTTAAATTGCTTTTAATCAAGTCTTTCACTGCCGAAATATGAGAAAGTCATATGCCAACACGAACATCAAATATCTTAAACACTGCAGATCTGCTTCTCAAGTATTTTTATATTTATTTTCCATTAGATAACCACAATTACCCACCCATCCTCACCTTCCTGTTAGTTTCTTATACAACCTATGTTTTTACTTCCAGTCCTTCACAAAGATTATCCCCTTTTTTTCTAGAACATACCTGTATTACGAACTCCCACCTTTTCACTCCTAGCACTTTATTTGACTAACCCATACCAATCCTTCAATCATCAGCTCAGGTATGTCTCCTCAACAAACTTTGTTTGACACCAGGATCTAGGTTAGAGGGCCTAAGAGAGAGAGAGTTAATTTATAGACCAGCACTATTTAACAAAAATATGAGTCATCTATTAGTAAATTTAATCTAGTAGCCACATTTTAAAAAGTAAAAAGAAATTACTTTTGAGATAATTTTAATAATACATTTTGTTATCCAAATACTTTCAAAATGTCAACATGGAATTAAGGCAAATGTATTAATCAGGAAAATTACATTTTTTCCTAACTAAGTCCTCGAGATCCACTATGTACTTTACACTTACAGCACGTCTCCCTTCAGTTAGAAATTCAGTTCTTCAGTTGCATTAGTCACATTTCAAGTGCTCAAGAGCCAACTACATGGTAGATAGCAGCTACCTTATTGGACAGGAGACAGTCCCACAAGTTTTGTGGAAGTTACTTTGCTGCTCCATAGAAATGCAGAAGTATGGTGAAGAGCTATTGACTCTGAAAAACATGCTACAATTCTTTGCCTTCTGAATGTCTTTCTCCTTGGTTCATATTAAAAAAAGGGAAGGGGTGAAAAAGGAAGAAGATATTCAGCATAATGATCTTAATTCAAGTGTGGTTTCTCATCTAGTGGAAGCCAGCAACCACAGTAAATGGGAACATTCTGGGTATCCCTGATGCTCAGAGTAAGAACCATCCATATTTGGCACAAAAGCTGGATTCCCACAGTGAGGAGAGATGGAAAACAAGAACAATGTTCTTGTACCAGTAAGTGGGACTGGAGCAACGATCTGTGAAATGGTGTCCTGGAAAACTCGATTCCAGGCACCCCCACTGTAATTGTTTTTAAAATGGCGGTGAAGCAAAAAACATTTTGCAAATCTTTTCCTAACCACCCACTGGAGAATGTGACGGCAGAAGTCACCCGCTGCAAAGAGAGCATCAGTGACTGAGCATCCACCTGAGCTTCTGAGCAAAGAGGGCTATTGGTTTCAACAGCTGGAACAGAGAAGTGGCCTTTGTTGCAATCTATATAATCTATAAATCTTTGGCAAGTTTGTGCTAAATCAATAACTTTGGAGTCCTAGTAGGGTTGCCATGCATCCCATATTGAACCAGACAGCCCAGGACCTGAGCCTTCCATCTGGCACCTGATTGTGCTGTTATCAATGGGTGTCCAGGGTTGTTTGGAGCCTGAGAACCTCCACTAGTGAAACATGTCCCCTGTTTCTGGTGGAACACTCAGAAATGGTATTAAGAAAGTGTCCCATGAAGGCAAGTAGACTGTCCAGATTCTCTGCTTTCAAAAAGATGTTAATAAATAACATTTATTTTTCACTTCTATTTAATGGGGGTGATTCAGTGTCAGTCAATATATCATAGAGACTTCAGCTAGGAAAAAACTTAGATGCCATTGGGGCTGTTTCAGACTCCAACTAGTCTAAGAACTCTTTGCAAACAGGTCATCAGCTCCTGCAGCTAATATGGTGATGGAAAGTAAATATTCTTTGTAAAGCAGACCGGTCTATTAGGTGTACAATTCTTAATCTTTCACTCCCAATCCTTTCTAATACTAGACATAAATCTGTTGTTCCCATACTTCCTTCCATTTTTTCTAATTAAAAATTTTAGAGACTTAAAAGAACTTAAAACATCATCATCTACATGACAATTCTTCAAAAATTCTTCAAAACGTCCCCAAATAGGCTTTTTACACAAATTCAATATTTATATTTTCCTCAGCTATTATTAGACATGGTTTCCATATCACTCACTGGTCCTTTGAGTTTATATAAACTTTAGAGTTTTGGGATATATTTTAAAATATATAATTCATAACCAAAGATGATACCACCGATTATTTTGTGATGAAAATTTCTGTAGAGATATTTCCCTTCATCTATATTTATAATAATGCAACCTAAGATTTCATGTGATTATGTGTTATGACAAATCTTCCTCTTTGATCACTTATAATTCGATTTTTGCTTTCTTTAGACATATTTTCCCTCTTCCATTATGAAATAGTTATTAACCTATAAAAATGGAGTAATTAAAAAAAATTACTCATTATATCCACACAGAGACTCAGCTTTTTTAAACTGTTGATATTTTGTGGGCCTTTTTTTTTTTTAAAAAAAGATGTATTTATTTATTTGAGAGAGAGAGAGAGAGCACAAGTAAGACGAGCAGAAGGAGAGGCAGAGAGAATCTCAAGCTCAACAAAGGGCTCCCTCTGAGGACCCTGAGATCACAACCTGAGTCGAAACCAAGAGTTGCTTAACTGACTGGACCACCCAAGCACCCCCAGGTCTTTTTAAATAGCATTTCTGGTACATCTTTGTATTCCTTCCCCAAAGTAATCAGTATTCTGAAGTTAAGTGTATCCTTCCCATGCATGCTTTTCTACTTTTCTCCATAACTATCCACACTGATATTCATATTAATATTCACATGCATCTCTAAGCCATCTCTAACTATATCTATAGTTATACAGATACCAATCTGGAATGGAGTTTCTGTCTTGCTGAGCTGAAAGGAGGAAGGGAAGCCATAGATCTTGGTTGAAATACCAGAATCTTGCAATTCTTACTGAGTTTAGATTGTCCTGAAAATAAGTTTCTTTATTTTCTATATGCTTATAGGGCCATTTTAAAGACTTTCAATAGTTAGGTTTCTTCTTTCACCAATTTCTCTGGGAAACAGCTCCACAGAGCTTCTTGTGATATCTTACCAGCAGTGGGACTCCTAACAACAGTTGATAACATTTTAACATAATTATATTAATACTTTTTCCTTTATATATTTTGTGCCTTATTTAAAATATTTTTCTCTACCCTAAGGTCATACATTTATTCTCTTATATTTTATGCTACTATTTTAAGTGTTTTAATTTTCCTAGTTAGTAGTTTAACCATCTGTGAATGGTGGGAATTAGAAATATAGATATTTTTCCTCCATATGAGCAGCCAATTTTCCTAGCACCATTTATTGAATAATGCATTTGCTCCCCCAGCAATTTCTAATTCCTTCCTCAGCACTGCATATGGTTCTAGAATTTGTATGTTAATCATTGGTCTGCTTACTAATATACTGTATAAGGCCTTAATATCTGAAAGGGAAGACCCCAACCCATATTGCTCATCTTCAAAATTACTTACTTACTTATTACAAATTTCTTGTTCCTTTGTTTGTATATATCAACTTGGGGACCAGTTTATGAAATGTCACTAAAAAATAAAATCAGCCATGATGAATTCTTGTTTGCCCTGAACTGAATAAAATGAGGTGAATTAAAATATTTAAAGCACTGAATCCATAAGAATGATATACCCAATAACTTACTATTTATTATGTTTATTCATTTATTAATTTTTGTCTTATGTATTTTTATTTAACATTATTCTGTAAAGGTCTTCCATATTTTTGTTAATTTTATTCCTGGGTACTTGCATTTTTGGAAACATACATGTTTCCTTAATTAATCTATCTAAATTTTTGTTACTGGTTTACATAAACAATATTGATTTTTGCTTATTTTATTTTTATCCAGGAAGTTTGCTGTTTTTAGCTTTAATACTTTCCTGTAGTTTCTTTTGGAATGCATTTGAGTATTTGATCACATGTAAATAATAAAAATTATGTTTATTTTTTAAAGATTTATGTGTGTATACTTTTTCCTTTTCTTAAGTTTGGCAAGATTTACATGCAACATTACATAGAAATAGGAATATTAGTTATCTGTGTCATGATACTAGTTTTAGTTATTTTATTTATTTTTTTAAGATTTTATTTTATTTATTTATTCATGAGAGACACACAGAGAGAGACAGAGACATAGGCAGAGGGAGAAGCAGGATCCCTGTGGGGAGCCCAATGTGGGACTCGATCCCAGGACCCCAGGATCACAATCTGAGCTAACGGTGGATGCTCAACCACTGAGCCATCCAGGTGCCCCATGGTCCTAGTTTTAAATGAAATGATTATGACATTTTATTTTACCACTGAGTAAAACATACACCTTAGAAATTTGGTGACTAATCTTTATATTGATATAAACTAAGGAAATCCTTTTCTACTCCAACTTGGATAAAAATTGTCATGAATAGGCATTACATTTTATCAACTTCTTATTCTGATTATTTTGATAAGATCATTCATATTTTTCTATTTGGTCTTTAATGTAGTAAGATATATTAATAGATAATTATATATTATACCATCCATTCCAGGGTAAAACATTATTTTTATAAAGTTCATTTTCCTTGTAAATTGTTTGTTATATTTGTTACTAATTTGTTTAGCATTTAATATCTGTGTTTACAAATAAAATTGCTCTATAATTATTTTTAATACTTTTCTCATTTATTCTGATGTTAAGTTTTGGCTATGTTGTGAACTTTTTATATCTTTCTAGTTTCTAGAATTTTTCTTTTTCAAATATAACGATTCTATAGGCTCTTAAATAGGATTCAGTGAAAATCATAAAAACATAAAATGGCTCTGAAAGGTAAAGAGAAGAAGGCAGACCAGTTCTGGGACACAGTGCTGACTTACCAAGTTTTTTTTTTTTTTTTAATCCTACTATAACCTAGACTTGTTGAAAAATCTGACAATCCAGAAAATCCAACAAGGGTAAACAAAGAGAAGCCCCAATGAAAACTTACTCTTTTTATTCAAAGTACCGTGAAAAGAATAGCCTACCAAGACAGAAAACTTTTAATAGTAACTGCTCTGCTAGAATCAAACACCAGCGAAAATGTCATCCCACCCTATCCCATGTCAATGAAGCCTTACAAGGAGTCTAGACTTCTGCATTCATGGCACTGTAATGCGGCACCACTAGCCCCAGCTCTTGCCCTGCTGGGTAGTATCACAGAAGATCATGTAGGGAGCCAAGACTTTCATCCCTGTCAGGTGGTAATAAAGTCCCTCCAACCCTTACAGTGTCAGTGGAAACTATGAGGGGAGCCTTGACTTCCTCCCCAATCCAATAGTAAGGAGGTACTTTCTCCCTACTCCTGCTGGTATGGTTTTAGAGGAAGCCTAAGGAGAGTCAGGACATTCAGCACCACCCAGTTGTAACATGGCCATCCTCTATGGTGTTTGTCTATGGAGGCCACGTGGGAAGCAGTAATAAAACACCTTTGCCCCTTCTAGCCAGGGTCATATCAGTAGAACACTAATTGGAAACCAGAACTCCCAGCCCCACTCATCAGTAACAAGAAGGACACCCTCAGAAGATCCCTGGGTGGCGCAGGGTTTGGCGCCTGCCTTTGGCCCAGGGCGCGATCCTGGAGACCTGGGATCGAATCCCACGTCGGGCTCCCGGTGCATGGAGCCTGCTTCTCCCTCTGCCTGTGTCTCAGCCTCTCTCTCTCTCTCTCTCTCTCTCTCTCTCTATCATGAATAAATAAATAAAATCTTAAAAAAAAAAAAAAAAAGAAGGACACCCTCACACACAGGTGTCAACGGAAGTCATGGAGAGAACATGGAATTTGACTCCCAGATGGCAGTATTGACACAATTTCCAACCCCCATTGCCAGAGACCCACACATATATATTTAATTGATTTTTTGACAAAGATGCAAAAAACAAAATTCAACGAAGAAAAGATAGCCTTTTCACAGAAAAGATGATGCTGAAATAACTGGACATTCATAAGGAAATAAATAAGGTAAAATAAAATAACCTAAATGTCACACTTTATTCAAAAGTTAACTCAAAATGGATCATGAATCTGTATGGAAAATATAAAAACTTTTAGCGTAAAATAGAAGGACTTTAGGAGGTAGAGCTAGGCAAACCGTCTTTAGACTTAAGATCAAGAACATGATCCATAAAAGAGAAAATTGATATGCTGAACTTCATCAAAATTAAAATTTTTGCTGTGCCAAAGGAAAAAAAAGACAAATACTGACTGGGAGAAAATATTTATATAACATGTGTCTCACAAAAGCTTGTATCTAAAAAACTTAAAGAACTTAAAATTCAACCATAAAAAAACTCATAATCCATTTAGCAAATGGGCAAAAGACATGAATAGGCATTTCACAGAAGAAAAATGTACAGATAGCAACTAAGCACATGAAAGAATGTTCAATTTAATTAGTTATTAAAAACATGCAAGTTAAAACCACCAGGACACATCATTACATATAGGACGGTTAAAAAAATATTTTTTAAAAGTAACAAAACCAAATTCTGATGAGGATGGATAGAAACTAGGTTACTCGTGTATTCCTGGTAAGACTGTAGATAGGATAGCCACTCTGAAAACAACTGGGCATTTTCTTTAAAAAAATAAATATATAACTAACATATGAGCCAGCAATTGCACTTTTAGGCCTATTTATCCTAGAGAAATGAAGATATAGTCATATGAAAATATGTACCTGAATGCTTATAGAAGCTTTATTCATAATAGTCAAAAGCTGAAAACAACCCAGATGCCTTTGAATGGATAAATGGTTAAATAAATTATGTTCATCTCTCCTATGGTATGTTAATTAGTAATAAAATGAAATAAACTGTTGATATACAAAACTGGGCTGCATCTCAAGGATATGCTAAGTACAAAAAAGCCAGTCTCCAACGGTTACAGATTGTCTGATTCCACTTATATCCGTTCTTAAGAGTGAAATGGAGAACAAATTAGTGGTTGGCAGGGGTTAAGAATTAGAAAGAGAAGCAGGGCCGCTGGGGGGTGGCTGGGTGGTGGAGTCAGTTAAGCACTGACTCTTGGTTTCTGCTCAGGTGGTGATCTCAGGGTTGTGAGATTGAGTCCTGTGTTGGAGTCTTGGATTTCTCTTCCTCTCCCTCTGCTCCCTCAACCATGAGCGTGTTCCCTCTGTCTCTCTCTAAAAATAAATAAATAAATCTTAAAGAAAGAAAAGAATTAGGGGAAGGGGAGAAGTAGTCAGGAATATAAAGAGGTTACATGAAGATCCATGTGGGGTAGAAAACGTCCTGTATCTTGACTGTATTGATTCCAATGTCCTAGTCATGATGTTATACTACTGTAGTTTTGCCGAATATAACTAATGGGGGAAACTGGATAAAATGTATATGAGATTTCTGTATTATTTTGTAAAACTGCATGAGAATCTCCATTTTGAAATCTAAAAATTTAATTCAATTACAAAAATGTAAAAAATACATTTATGGTAACTGTACCTGCATTTCACAGCAAAGGGTGATAAATGCATGTCCCCAAACCATCAAGTAAGTAGTGACTCCATCCATTATTCCTTCAAACATCATTGAAAACCCTAATGTTTCAATGTAGTTGTTCATAAACCTCAGCTCATCTATGCATTAGCTCACAAATATATATTGTCTGTTTTGTATCAAACACAGTGCTCTGATAGAAATATAGTGGGGAACAAAAGTACACAGCTCCATCTTTCATAGAACATTCACCATAGAGCTTCATACAGAAGTGAATAAAATGTCAATTAAAAAATAAATAATTCAATTCTTACAAATTTATTATGAAAGAAGGATATCTTATAATAGAAAATAATTATAGGACAGAATAATCAAGAAAGGCCTTTTGAGGTATTATTCACATTCAGGTCCAAAGAATGTCATCAACTACCCAAATTTATTTGCTTTAAACATATTTCTTGAATCTGTTTACTTGTTTGTCTCTTCAGCAGCCCTCTGTTTAAAATATTATCAACACTCACAGGGGTCATTGGCCTTTTCCCTGGATTCCTCAGTTTTTTTTTTTTTTTTACTTGCATTCCATCCCACTCTCCATATGATTAACATAAAAATCAGATCACTTCATTCCCTTGCTTAAAACTCTTCTGTGACTCCTAGAAATAAAGGCCAAAATCTTCAATGTGCCCCATACATCCCCATGATCTTCCTCTGTCTACCACCATAACCTGAATTCTGGCCAGTATATATCTTGTCTTTGCAAGCACACCAGCATTCAGGTGCTTGAACTTACTATGTTCTCTCCAAACCCAGGTTAGAGAAACCCAGAGTTCTGCTTCTTGTTCACTAACTTTGTCTTGTTATATCTCACCTCAAGGGACGCTGGGGTGGCTCAGAGGTTTGAGAATCTGTCTTTGGCTTAGGGTGTGATCCCAGGATCTGGGATGGAGTCCCACACTGGGCTCCTTACAGGAAGCCTGCTTCTTCCTCTACCTGTGTCTCTGCCTCTCTCTGTGTGTGCCTTTCGTGAATACATAAATAAAATCTTTTTAAAAAAATTCTCACCTCAAAAGTCTTACTCCTCATCCTAGAATGGATACCATTTAACAAACTCATGGCACCTTTATCTTTTCTTCACAGCATGCATTGAAGATATTTGAGAATGTATTTAATAAATATCTGTTTTCTCCATGAGGCTGGGGACAGAGGGGATCTGTCTTTCTCCATGTTACATTTCCAAGGAGAGCATATTGCTTGGCATATGTAGATGCTTAATAAGTACTTACTGATTGATTAAATAAATAGGCGGATGAATTATTAGTTTTTATTAAGTCTATTAAGATCCTTCAAAATATTATGATTGGATTAATTAGGGATATGATCATGGGTTGACCCTGGAAACATACATAATTGATTTCTGTACATCATTATGTCCTTAAAATAACTGTATCTATCTCTCTTTTGAATGTTAATTTTTCTTTTTTGTATGATTTTTAAATCATGCCAATGCACATAAATACTGCAAAAACATTTCTTCAAAACAAAAATTACAAAAGAATACAAGAGTAGCTCTCACTACCAATTCAGAATCTGGGTCAATATGAATATGAACAAAGTTTTCCTGAGCTTTACTCAAGAAAAGAAATGGTATCTGAGTCAATGTGAGAAGGTGATTAAAAAAACAAAACACCAGGCTTTCAATTTGACAGTGTAGGTATAAAATCTTAGATATGTTATTTACTGATCATTTATTTTATATATAAAATGTAAGTATTACCTCAAAATAATTCTAATAATACATGGAATATTGTTGATGAGTATGACTGAAACAGTGTACAGAAATCATAATAGTACATGAGATTATCAAGCTAATGAAGAATGCAAATACCATCACAGGAGAAAGTTTTACTTTAAGAAAATGGAATATGTTCCAATAAATATAGATGAAGCATTTTCCACAAACAATAAAAGTGCTAATTAAAGCTGCCTTCCTTGGGGCACCAGGGTGGCTGAGACTGCTGAGCATCCAACTCTTGATTTTGGCTCAGGTCCTGATCTCGGGATCGTGGGATCCACTGTGGGGCTCCATGCTGGTCATGGAATCTGCTTAAGATTCTCTCTTTCTCACTCCCTCTGCCCTTCCTACCCTCACCTCCCCCACCCCCGCCAAAAAAAAAAAGCTGCTTTCCCTGCTTTCCTTATTTCTTAAATTAAGCTTTAGAAAAACTTTGCTGGGCTGGATTGAATTCTGGCAAATGACTGAAGGCAATAAGACAAAATTCGGAATATAAAACTTTTTGCTGATAGTAATTTACTAAAATTAACATATTAAGACTCATTCATTTTTCAAAAGCCTATGTTTTGACTTCTTTTTTAAAGATTTTATTTATTTTTACAGAGGCAGAGAGAGAGAGCAGGGGGAGTGAGAGAGGGAGAAGCAGGCTCCCCGCTGAGCAGGGAGCCTGATACAGGGCTAGATCCCAGAGCCCAGGTATCATGACCTGAGCCAAAGGCAGATGCTTAACTGACTGAGCCACCCAGGTTGTCCCTGACTTGGCTATTACATTATTTTCAGCAGTTGGCAAACAATAGCCTGCATGTCAACTCTAGCCTGCTATATTTTTTTTAATTGAAGCATAGTTGACATATCATATTATAATAGTTTCAGGTATATACAACATAGTGATTTGACATGTATATGCATTACAAAATGCTTACCACAATAAGTGTAGTCACCATCTGTCACCATACAAAGCTATTACAATATTATTGACTATATAAAATTCCCTATGCTGTACTTTCATCCCTGTGACTTATTTATTTTATAACTGGGAGTTTATACCTCTTAATCCCCTTTACCTATTTTGTCTATCCCCTCTGGCAACAATTAGTTTGTTTTCTATATTAATGAGTCTGGGTAGTTGTTGTTGTTGCTGTTGTTTATTTATTTTGTCTTTTAGATTCTACATATGAGTGAAATCATATGGTATTTGTCTTTCTCTGACTGACTTATTTCACTTAACATATCATCTAGATCCATCCATGCTGTTGCAAATGGCCAGATTTCATTCTTTATAAGCCAAGTAATATTCCATTGTGTGTGTATACACCACATCTTCTTTATCCACTTATCTATCAAAGGACACTTAGGTTTCTTCCATATGTTGGCTATTGTAAATAACACTGTAATAAGCAGGGTTCATATATCTCTTCCAAGTGGTGTTTTTGTTTTCTTTGGGTAAATACCCAGAAGTGGAACTACTGGATTATATGGTAGTTCAATTTTTAGTTTTTGAGGAACCTCCATACTGTTTTCCACAGTGGTTGCACCATTTGGCATTCCTATCAACAGGGCACAAGGGTTATCTTATCTATATCCTTGCAAACACTTGCCCTTCCTTGTCTTTTTGATATTAGCTATTCTGATTGGTATGAAGAATAATCCAACAATTAAGAATAGATTTTGCCTTTTTTATTTTTTTTAAAGGTGTTATTTGTTTATTCAGGAGAGACACAAAGAGAGAGAAAGAGAGAGGCAGAGACACAGGCAGAGGGAGAAACAGGCTTTATGCAGGAAGCCCGACATGGGACTCATCCCTGGTCTCCAGGATCATGCCCTGGGCTGAAGGCAGCGCTAAATGCTGAGCCACCCCGGCTGCCCTAGATTTTGCCTTTTTAAGTGGTTGAATAGATCAAAAGAAGAATATTTCCTAACTTGTGAAATGTATATGAAATTCAAATTTCAGTGTCCATAAATGAAGTTTTGTTGAAACAAAGCTTTGCCCATTCATTTAGACATAGTCTATGACTGCCTTTATGCTACAGCTGCCGAGTTGAATAGTTATAATTAAGACTATATGTCCTGAAATATTTTGTATCTGACTCCGCGGAAAAAGCCTGCCAACTGCTATTATTATTATTATTATGGCATTGTAACTAGCCTATTAGGAATCTTGGTCCTTACTGGGATCTCTGTGTTCCTTAATTCTGCATTTTGTGTCCTGTCCTGTCCTGATATTAGAATTTATTCTTCTACTGACTGAAGACAGTTAAACTTACCTAAATCCTTTATTGTTCTTCATTAGTTAACTAAGCGATCTCCATGTTCTTTGGCCTTCCTTACTGCACACCAACCCCAGCCTGTCTGCCTGGATCTTATGTCTTCGATTAAATAACCTTAGAACCTCCTCTCATAGATTACCCAACTACTTTACCCAAATGTGCAAGTGAAAATTATACTGTTTAGCAAGTAACCAAAGAGTAGATAGATCAGAGGCTCCCTGAGGAAATGGTGATAAATGAGCTTTGTTTTTCTGAATAAGAATCCAACATCCAGTGAACTAATGGTCCAATATAAAACCATATGCAAATTTGCATGAACAGTTAAAAGATCAAAAATGTATTTCAAAATAAGGCTTTTAGAACTAGAAGGATCTCTGGAAATAATCCATTTATATTTTCTGATTTTCAGATGACAAAATTGAGGCCCATGTGCATTATTTCCCAAGATCAGATATAGCTAATGGGCATTACAGACTTTGCCAAAACTCACACTGCCTGCTCCCAGCCATACCAAGAAATTATTTAGCAAAATAGTAATTAGTGTATTCACATATTATGCAAAAATATTTGTTGTATTATGTAAAGTACATATACGATATAAAAAGTAATATTTTATCAAAAGTTTGATGTATCTAAAGTTTATGCCAATTTAAGAAACATTAAGAAAAAATAATCTATTTTTCTTCACTTTCTTGAAATGTGAAATTCTGTTTTGAATTTGTGGAGGTGGGGAGAGTTAGCCGCGAGGGAGGACAGATAAATGAGTTAAATAGCTGAATAAATCATATTCCCACTACCAAAATTTAAATTTCAGTTATCTTTGTGTTTTCTCCATTTATGTTTCCCTATCTACAGCAAAGACTTTCATAGATATAGTACTCACTTTTTTATTTCAGAAATAAAGTTTGAATGACTAAGGACTTTTGCAATGCAGTTCTATGGATGAGTGTTCTCATGGTATAATCAGTTCTTTTGTTGGTTTTATCCTTTCTCTGATAACTCAAGCCTCCAAGCCTCTAAAGAGTATATATAATCTTGCATTTTTAAATGGAAAAGAAACACAAGGGAAATCTCATGAACTTATGTGGAGAGGCAAAGATTGTGGACATGGTGTGAGTCATCATCTTTTGGCTTGATTTGTTATTGTGAAAATTATTTACAGTTTATTGCACATCTAATACCATTAGATATATTTTTAAACATCCCATAATAGACACCATCATCTCCCTCTTCTTTGATCCTTGGCAAGTCCCCACAGTACATAAGGAATGACCAGAGTCAAAGTGATGATGACTGAAACCATCCATTAGACCACAGTGTTAAAGGAAGAGGGTATAAGAAACATGAGGTGTCATGAGTGTTGATACCTGGATGAGAGAAAAAGTGCTCTTGACAATGAATTACTATTCCCAAAGTGCATCCTTAATTTTCTACCAAGATGCACATTTTATTTCATGGCTGACCTAGGTTCTGGGACCTTCCAATCCTCTCAGAGTGATGACACAGATGTGGCCTGGGATTTCTCAGACTGAGCTAAATTCTGGTGTTGGTGAAATGTGAAGACAGAGGAGGGGATCTTGGGAGGAAGATACCAGATGTTGGATTAAGTCAAGGTAGATTATTTAGAAATAGGTCAAAGATTTTAGCTTTCAAGTGAAATTTGATGCAGTTCAATTAAAAATGCATGCTCTGCAGGGTGAAAATAATTAATTTAAATGAGATTTCAGGAAGGAGATCAAATTGATTTTACTCTCTTCCACTGAGCGACTATGAATACTAATACCACAGTCATAGATACTCTTGGCATTATTAAAAAAATTTTAGAGAAACTCCATCCATTACTTTCCATTTACCTTTAATCTGTCTTTTTAGCCAGAAAATCAATAGTTACCATTAAAATGCACATATAGACTAAGAGAAGAAAAACTAGTTTTAGAGAAAATGAAGACATTTCTAGAGTTTATGCAAAGTAAACTTCATACCCTCCAACTTCTCAGAGGGTCTCAAAATAATTGTTTTACTCCCATAATATTTTAAACTTAGCTAATAAATATTTCTGTCCTACACACTGAAACTGTGAACTGAAATACACTTCCTACTAGAAATAAATCCAATATAATTAAGCTTTTTCTGTGTTGAAATGTAGTCCTAGCCCAGCAGGAAACCAAGAAGACTTCAAAACAGTCCGGATAAGGCAGTTGATTTGCAGAATTTCTGATTCAATTCAGTACTTCATAGATTTTGAAAGCTGTAAAATGTCATTGCATTCTAAACCAAATAATCCCTGTGAAATGTCTGCAGTACTCTCAACCCTAGTTGTTTAGAAAGTTTCCAGGAGTCTTATATCTACACTTGCACATAAAACAGAATAAAATTATAAATGTGCTTATACAGGAAAGCTTCACTACTTTAAATAAATTTATGCTTTTTTTTCTTTAGTTTGTAATACCTTTAAGCTAAATTTCAGAATCAAAAGGTTGGAGACATTTTGCATCTTTTTATGACTAGTTGATCTTGTCTTTGTTTCTCTAAGTTCTGATGTGTATGTTGTGTGTGTGTGTGTGTGTGTGTGTGTGTGTGTATGTGAGAGAGAAAGAGAGAGAGAGAAGTTCCAGCACAGTTTACCCCCCAAATTAACATATGTGTTCAAATTAATTAGTGCCATCTTGTCTGATTCATTCAGCATAAATGTTTCCAACAGTCAAAAGTACGAGCTGGCCCATGTGACTGATCACCATTTGTAATTATTTGTTTTAAGACTGAGTACTTACTATCTGTCTTCCATTGCACTGTCAGCTTCAAGAGGAAAGGAATTGTTTTTTTGTTTTGTTTTGTTTTCAAAAGAGAGAGAAAGTTGGGGGAGGGGCAGAGAGAGAATCCTAAGCAGGCTCCATGCCCAATATGGACTCCAACGCGGGGCTTGATCTCACAACCCTGAGATCAGGCCCTGGGCTGAAATTAAGAGTCAGATGCTTAACTGACTCAGCCACCCAGATGCCCCTGAGGGAAGGAATCATTTTTAAGATGCTCAGCCTGTATTTTCAGCATCTAGAATAATTTTAGCACATCAAAGTGTTACAAAACTATTTATTTATTTATTTATTTATTTATTTATTTATTGAGAGTGAGCAAGAGGGGTGGGGGAGAGAGAGAATCGTAAGCAGGCCCCACACTCAGTGTGGATCTCACAACCCCAAAATCATGACCTGAAATCAAGAGTTGGACTCTTCACTAACTAAGTCACCCAAGTGCCCTACAATACATATTTAATACATCACGGACCATGATGCATAAAATTGTTTCAGTAGAAAGACAGTGTTAAACTATTCATCACAATGCCCTTATTATTTCTTTTTACCCCTCCATCCTTCCTTCCCCTAACATAACCCTATTCAGGCCACAGCTACCATACTCTGTGCTCATGGCGATGGCTGCATAGATATGGGTGAGCCTCTGAGAAAGGAGTGTCCTGTGCTCTCCTCCCCAGGTGGACTAAGTGGAGATTGTTGGTCAGTGAAAACTCCAGAAGAGAAAATATGTGCCCTATTTCTCATATAGAACTCCAGGGAGCTCCGAGACCAATATGGTTACATGGCAGGTCTAAGTAAGAAGCTCTGCAGCTCATGGAGTGCTCCATGCTTGAGCATAATGCAGAAGCAAAAATAACATGAGCATAAAACATAAAAGAGGGAAGAAGCCTTATTATTAGAAACAAAGAATACTCAGCAGTTTCCTATTTTGATCAATAACCATGGACCAAACAGAATCAGCTTTTCAGGAGATGCCAACATAGATGACAATAAGGACAGATATCTCATAACCCATATCCAGATCACCAAGGTACCTTATCATTATGGCAATTTCCTAAAATTTTAACCTCAAAGCTTAGACAAATGATTTCTTTCATCTTTTAGAAGGGAAGCTTCTGATACAATATAAGTTGTATCATGAAGGGAATTTAAAATGTTAGGCCTTTGGTACTTTTTACTTACGTACTAAGATTAATACCATCATATGTGTCCACTCTAGGGGTTGACAAACTGTGGCCCACAGGCCAGTTCTGGCCTACAGTCTGCTTTTGTACAACCCATGAACTAAGATTTGGCATTATATTTTTTAACTGTTGAGAAAAATCTCAAAAAAGGAAGATTAGAATAATATTTTGTGACATAAAAAAATTATATGCAATTCAAATTTCAGTGTTGGAAAAGAAAGTTTGATCCAAACACAACTATTCTCATTCATTTACCTATGTCTATAGCTGTTTTTATGCTACAATAACAAAGTTGAATAGTTGAGGTGAAAACTGTATTTCTCTCCCACATAGCCTAGTTTTTACTATCTGGTCATTTACAGAAGAAGTTTGCTGGCCTTTGGTCTAAGGCCAAAGAGGTCTAACCTAAGAGGATTTAATAATTGGTAAGCTTTTCATTTCTTTCTCCTTTGACAATATCTGTTGCTGTTCCCCAGGATTCATTTTAGTTTTTGTGTGCCAGATATTAAAAAGTGGAGAAGACAGAAGGAGAAGATACTTCATAATTTTTAAGATAACATTTTTCAAGCAAAATATTTGTGGTTGGGAAAACACATTTCCAAATCGCTAATGCAGAATTTCACTCTGACAGTAAAGGTAATATTGATGGAAGAAGAATAAATACCGGGCTTAAACATTCAGAAAAGAAATAGGTGACATAGAATGCTATCAGATGCAGTGGGTGGGGAGACTAGTCAGTCCATCACCATCGAAATGTAGAAATGTAGACTGCATAATTATAGAGTTCATGTCATCTTTCAAAACCCAGTAAATGTCCCACAGCTTGTAGAGAGTTGTCTTTCATGCTTGTTTGCTGTTCTTGAAATGCTCCTGTCTGCTAAAACCACATAATCTGCATGTAGCTTCATTGGTTCACCCCAACTTTCCCATCTCAGCAATAGGAAAGGACAATGTGTTTTGAGTAGCTTCATTATTAAAGGTCTAATGAAATGTATTACCTTTTGTTTTTAGAGGTTTTTGTTTTGTTTTGCTTTTAGGTTTTGTTTGTTTTCATTTTCTAATATCTAATCTTGAGTTTAAAAAAAATTAAATTATTGAAAAGGGTGCATGTTACTTGATGAGGAATTTAGAATCTATTAATCAATGTTTAACTCAGGTTAGGTCTACTGAGCAATACTGATGTAGGTTAAAACAAACAAACAAATCTAGGTTTTAAGTTTTTATGTATTTATTTGTGCTTTCTTAGACACTAAGAGAAGAAAAATGTGGTTATTGCTGGTTGGCTATTTCCCCTTCTGCTGTAATCCACTCAGTTCAAGGACAAATGTCGGGTACACATTCTCTCCAAGGAGAAGAATGTATTGGAATTTGTCCTTTTAAAAATTTTTTTAAAGATTATTTGTTTGTTTGTTTGTTTGTTTGTTTATGAAAGACACAGAGAGAGAGGCAAAGACCTAGGCAGAGGAAGAAACAGGCTCCCCGTGGGGAGCCTGTTGTGGGACTCAATCCCAGGACCCCAGGATCAGGACCTGAGCCAAAGGCAAATGCTCAACCACTGAGCCATCCAGGGGCCCCTCCTTAATTTTAATCCTATAAAAGCTTCCTACCTTTCACCACATTTTGCAGTTTTCTGAACCCTTGGGAACAGAGACTTCCTGCTTCATCAAGTGTTCAAGTTTGTTTGTAACAACTAAATGGTCTTAATCATCTTTAACAGCTGAATATGTCACTGTCTTATCTTAAACACATCAAAAGCCCTCAGAGCCTATAGGATACTGGTTATTGATGGCCTAACTTCCTGTCTTTGTGTTCTCCCATTCTGCTCCCTGTTGGCTGAGTTCTTCCTAGAGCATGTTTTTTTAACCTCCGGATCTTTGTTTCTTCTTCCCAGCATTGGGAGGTTTGTTTAATATTAGCAAATTAATTAATGCAAATTATCATATTAATGCATGTAAAAGATATGGGAAAGACAAGTGATAAAATT
The DNA here is from genome assembly GCF_018345385.1 of Vulpes lagopus. Classification (NCBI taxonomy): domain Eukaryota; kingdom Metazoa; phylum Chordata; class Mammalia; order Carnivora; family Canidae; genus Vulpes; species Vulpes lagopus. The sequence goes on from NC_054825.1 coordinate 135,320,366, forward strand.
TGACGTTCTTTCTTGATAAAACCTCTAACCAGCTAAAAATAGAGGCTATAGCAGATGCCTGTGCTGCTCTGCTATACACATGTTTCTGGCTATTTGATTTCAGGGCAACATGTGGAATGCAGAGTCCACCCCCTTGCTTGCTGTGAATTCTATATAGCTTTCCAATCACTATTCAAGATTCTCCTGTAAAGTAGTGTCCCTGACTCCTCCTGGTAATATTAGACACTTTTTTCTCTGTGTTCCCAAAGCACCTTACCTCAGTCTCTATTTTAGTATTTCATATAACATGTTTTCACTGGTTTACCAGTGTAGCTCTTTTGCACGACTTTGAGCAACATGATGTTACAGATTGTGTCTTGTTCAACTTATCTCATCACAGAGGAGATGCTCAATGTGTCTACTGAGCAAAAAGGGGATATGTTTGAAATTTTAAGTTCTTCCAAAGGTAAGCCTTCCTCTGAGAATGTTATATAATGGTCAGTCTATTTATATTATATTCTTTAATTATTCTTTAATTATTTTTCACCATTTATATTCTTTAATTATTTTTTGCCATTTATACATTTTTTCTAGACACTTTCAAAGCCATTTGGTTGCATATTGGCTCCATACATCAACTGCTTATATTTTCTGGGCGATCTGTGCAAAGACTAAGGGAAAGCCCTGAAGCAGCACAGCAGAGAAATGCCCAGCCAAATGCTTGAGGTGAGATAAAAAGTACATATTGCCCTGAAATCAAATAGCCAGAAACCATGTGTAGCAGAGCAACACAGGCATCTGCTATAGCCTCTATTTTTAGCTGGTTAGAGGTTTTATCAAGAAAGAATGTCAAATTTTATCACTTGTCTTTCCCATATCTTTTACATTCATTAATATGATAATTTGCATTAATTTATTTGCTAATGTTAAACAAGCCTCCCAAAGCTGGGATAAATCCAAGTTAGTCACAATGGATTAACATATTTATATGTTGCTGGATGCACTACATCAATCTTATGCTCCCAATTCATATAATGTAAGCGACTTAATTCAGGAGTATAATTTTCCTTTCTCACACTCTTGTTATCAAGTTATGGTATCAGTGTTATACTAGCCTCATAAAATGAATCGTAGATTGTTCCATTTTTTTCCTTCTTCTTTGAAAGACATTGTATAAGAACAGAATTATTCAGTTTGCGCAGTGGCAGTTCTTTAAATATTTGGTTGGGGGCACCTGACTGGCTAAGTTGGTAAAATGTGAAACTCTTGATCTCGGGGTTGTCAGTTCAAGCCCTATGTTGCATGTAGAGATTACTAAAAAAATAAATGCTTTAAAAATAAAATAATAAATATTTGAGTGAATTTGCCAGTAAAACTCCTACACAAGAGGTTCTTCATAGAAAGAAAAGATTCCTTAGTAAGAAAACAACCAGTGCTGGATTTTTGTTAATGGTTACAGGAGTAAGTAATCTGGTTTCTACTTTTCCATCTCATTATGGTAAGTTATGTTTTTATAGGAACTTATTTATCTCATTGAAGTTTTCAAATTTATAGTTTAATATTCTCTGATTATTTTTAAACCTTGTAATATTTATACTTCTGTTCTCTTTTTGTTCTGTTACTTTTTTCTTATATTTTTCTTAATTTATTTCACCATGGCTTTGTCTGTTATATTCAGCTTAAGACAACTGATATTTGGCTTTATTGTTCTTGTCTATTGTATCTTATTTTCTAATTCATTGGTTTCTGCTTTTATGTGTTGTTTTCTCCATCCTTTTAATTAATTTGGATTTATTCTCTTATTACTCATTCACACTTTTAAAATGAGGCATCTTAACCTAATTGAACACCTAATTTTTAGTCTTTCCACTTTTCTTGTAAAAGCATGTAGGGGTCTGCATTTATCTAACAACAATGTTTTAGTTGCATCTCATATATATAAATATGTGGTATTTTTATTCTCATTGACTTCTAAATATTCTGTTATTTACATTATGATTTATTCTTTGATCCATTGGTTATTCAGCTATATTTTGGTAATATCTAAGCAAATGGAGTTTTCCTATCTCTTGTATTGCTTTTTAACATAATCACATTGCAGTCTCAAATTTTCAATGATTTTATTAGTCATTTCCAGTATATCAGTTACTGAGAAAGTAATATTAAAATCTCCCATTATGATTTCGGATTGGTATACTCTCAAGTATTCTTTTATATCAAGTAATTTTATATATATATATATATATATATATATATATATAGAGAGAGAGAGAGAGAGAGAGAGAGAGAGAGAGAGGAGAGAGAGATTCTATTATTAGGAATTTTAAACTAAAAATTTTCATATCTTCCTAGAGTATTTAAAGTTATATTTTTATGTGGTAATCCTCTGTATTTCTAGTAATTTTTGCTCTCAGATCTATTTTGTCTGATGTAAACACAACCACAATAGTATTTGTCTGATAAATCTTTTTCCACATATTGAGTGTCAACCTTGTTACATTCTTCTATGTTTGATATATCCATCTTGTCGTGGATGCTGTGGTGCGCCTCCCATCTTTCTCTTCTTCCTTTTTGGAACATGAAGGCCATGGTTAGAAATTCAGAAGCATCTTGAGCTATCAGGCCATCTCAAGCATGGGATCCTTGTGGTATGGATCATGCAGCAGCAACTTTATCTGGTTTCCTAACCCCTGTGACACCCTCTTTCTATCCTTTAACATCTACCTTTGGGTGTAAACCACTTCTTTCAGTTTTCTCGTGTATACAGCTGAGCTTAATCTTAACATACTCAGACAGATGGCCTGCAGAGAAACTAAAGATGAATTTAACTCAACACTGCCTAAATAAATTTGATATCCAGTTATAAGCAATATCTTTTATAGACATAGAACCATAAGATAAGTTTGCACTTACCTTAATAACATATAGAATTTTGGAATTTATTATTTCCATAAGAAATTTTTAGATAATATGTATTAGTTCAAAGTAGATACTGGTTACTATATCAGAAAAATTATCTTGAGGGTGATAGTCTTCTAGCTGAGCTTGGAATAAAAGTCAGGATTAAGATGTGAAAAAAAGGGGAAGTACTGCAATTATGGGGGGAAGAAGAAGGGGAAAAGACAAAGAGAAAGTGAGAGATCTGTATGAATAATGAGTTTCTCAAATTTAATGACTACATTTTGGAGTATTTAAAGGGAGATAGTGGTAGTAGGTTTGGTGAAGTGGCTTAAATTCAAATTGTTAAGGTCCTTGAATGCTAAACATAGACATTTCCTTGTGTGGAAGGTAGTTTTGTTATCCTGGAGTGGGCAAAATAACCTTGAAATTTGAAGAACTGGCTTAAAGTTATGTTTTATTCAAATTGTGTGATTTAGAGAAGTCATGTAGTTTCTCAGAGTCTCAATTTTCTCTTGTGAAAAGGCATTTTAATAGCATCTTTGTAAACTGAACAATGCACATATGAGCACTTCCATAAATTTTGAAGGGCTACAGGAATGTAAACCATTATATTTATTAGATAAGACCTTTAGAGGTTTATTGTCTAGTGAAGGAGACAGACAAGAAACAGGGTCATTTGGAACTATGTGACAAGTGCTCCAACAGATGTTCACCAAAATTGCACAGAGATATTATACACAGGAAGAATTTCTTAAAGGATGTGGGAGAATTGGCGATGACTATTCCAAATGCGGAATGAACACGGTTGGCTAGTGCTTTAGGAAATGTGGTCAGGGAGCATGTATAGGATGAATGTAGTGAAAGATGAGTGAGCAATCCAGACCATAAACAGTAAAGATTTGAGTTAAGGTAGTGTCACTGGGCTATGGTAACAGTGGTGACACACTCATTCATTCATTTTTTGCTACAAATAACTATTGAGCACTTGCTATATGACAAGCAATCTTCTAGATATTATGGACAGAATAAAACAAAGGAGCAAAGAGGGAAAAAAAAAGAGAGGGAGGCAAACCAAGAAACATACTCTTAACTGTAGAGAACAAACTGATGATTATCAGAGAGGAGAGGGATGGGGAAATGGGTGATATAGGTAATGGGGGTTAAGGAGTACACTTGTGATGAGCCCCTAGTGTTGTATAGATGTGTTGAACCACTATGTTGTACACCCTAAAATAATATTACACTGTATGTTAACTGGAATTTAAATAAAAACTTTTTTTTAAGACTTTATTTATTTGAGAGAGAGAGAGAACACAAGCAAGACAGAGGGGTAGAGGGAGAAGCAGACTTCATGCTGAACAGGGAGCATGATGCAGGACTCAATCCCAGTACCCTGGGATTATGACCTGAGCTGAAAGCAGATGCTTAACAGATGGAGCCCCCAGGTGCCCCTAAGTAAAAGCTTTTAAAAAGAAGAGTGACTAATAGATTAAGTTTCTGACCTCTTAGTGTTTATAATCTGTTGAGGGAGAGAGATAGTAAATAAACAGATGCCTATAAAATAGTATCAGTAGTGATAAGTCAAAGCAAGAAGAAAAAGCTGGTAAGGGAGTGGAAAATGGGAGGATCTCTTATTTTAGATAAGGAGATCAGAGAGGATCCCACTAAGAAGGTAGAGACTTGAATACAATAAGGAAGTAAGCCACAGTTGAGGATATGCAAGCCACAAAGAAGGAACAGGTGAAGGAAAATAACAAATTCATGAGGAGCAAGGTGTTTTCAAGGACTAGCAGGGAGACCAGAATGTGCCAGAAGGTAATTTCAAAGAGGTGACTTGGGCTGCTTCTTGGAATAATGCTTGTCACATTAAGGTATTTGGATTCTAGTCTAATTGTGATGGTTATTCACTGGAGAGATTTCGGGAAAGGAGTGACGAGATGTTATTTATATTTTGGCAAAGATCTGTCTGTTTGCTCTGTGGAGAATGGATCTGGGAGAGCAAGAGTGGCGAAGGACTCAGGACAGCTAGAAGGCACTGCATGAAGTCAGGTGAGATCGTATGATTAGAGGGTGGTGGTAGCTACATGACACTGGTAAGAAGTGGGAACATTCTCAGGGTTGTGATGAATATGTGAGGATAAGATGCTGTTTCTGAGGTGTGATGCTTTCAATTTGCATTTAAATTGTAGTAATCTACAAGAATAGCAAATTGCTGTCCTAGAGGTCTAGCATTTGGCTTTGAGAAGTTTTCCTTAAGTTCTGATGAGTTTTCTATGTTTAATTAATTATTTGTCAACATTTAAAAATCAGGATATTTCACATGAAAAAAATCTGCGCTTTCTGCTTGTTGCTGAAAAAAATCAGCACATATGGCCACTCTTACATCTACCCCTATGCTCCCAAATTTTTCACAGTGGCTACAATTGATGAATGGCATTAGAGGCTGCCCCTAGAGGTTGGGTACACATTTCGTACAGGGTTTCATTTCTTTATATCAAATTCTTGTTCCCTGTAGACATTTGAGTTTGTGACCCCTGACCAAGGCCAGATGGGTCAGCGTGCAGTCAAATCTATTCACGGTTCTATTATTTTCTTACTGCAGGGGTTTTCAACAGAACTCTAGGCACCCCTTGCTAGGAAACCTCACTCCTGCTTTTACCTACTCTAGGTACAGGGATTCAATCTAAAATTTACCTTGAGATAAAAATATTTCTTAAAAAACTTTCTCAACCGATCATACTCCCTAGTAGGACAGGCACTAGTATTCATTCTGAAATTTGCAAGAATTCCTATATGTTTGCTCCTGCCTTTTCATTCATAATCACTGGCTCACAGCACACGTGGGGATTAGAACTTGGAGAGTGAATCTGTCTGGTAGAGGGGACCTGAACCCACGTGTTGAGACAAGGAAAGCCTAATTAGATATTTAAATCAAGATTTAAAGTTCAAGACCTAAGCTGTGTGGTCAGGAAACCATAACTGATGGGAAGAGGCCAGAAGTCCAGGGAGAGAAGAGCCTCTTTTATAATCTGGCAAGAAAACTCCTCTGGCCACAAAGAGTTCCAGGAGATGGGAACTGCAAAGCCAGACTATCCTGCCTGAACAGCACTGGGAACGCTAGATGTTCCTGGCTGACAGTGTACCTTCGGGGAACCACTTGGGCAAAACGCCTTTGTTAGGATTTTAAGTACCTTGGAAGACTGCAAAAAGCTTTGCAAGCACTGTCAGGATGGGGCACAGAGAACGTGGTAGGTTCTTTCTGAGAAAGAAGAGTGTTAAAGCCACCTGTGAGGTCATTACAGGATCCAGAAGAGCACATGGGATGGCTGCTTTGTCTCCTAGCTGGGGCACTCTTAAAACGTTTAGGGTGGTAACAACCCTGAAAAAGTCCTGAGCCAAACTAATATCTTCTATTACAATCTTTAACACTATCATCTGCGAATATATGTGTTTTTTTTTAAGCCATTTACATTAGAGAATAAACAGCATTATTTTCCACGAAGCCCAAATCGGTACTGACTGCTGAATTAGAAATCATATCTTGGTGGGGTGGGAGCATTCTTCACGAGAGCAGAATCATTTTGCTTCTGATCATATGGAAGTTTCTGACTGTTTGCCTGCAACCAAATATGAAAAGAGAGAGTATATTTTTAATGAAGAAACAGGCAGACTGTGAGGATTTCCTTTTGCTAACTACCCCTTTATCAGAGACAGACAGCCTCATGGAGAGATGAAATCAGCCTTTAAAACAGATGCTGACAAAATTCATTGAAGGAGAACCAAAAGATTGGGATGAGTGATTGCCCTATCTCTAGCTTCCTACAGGGAAGTTCCTTATGCATTTATAGATTATTTATTATTTGAACAATTGCATGGACGATTATTTCACACAAAGTCATTTGGCAGGTAAATGACTTTTATCTTTTAATTATTGACCCATGAGAAACACAGAGAGAGGCAGAGACACAGGCAGAGGGAGACGCAGGCTCCCTGCAGGGAGCCTGACATGGGACTCGATCCCAGGTCTCCAGGGTCACAGCCTGGGCCTAAGGCAGGCACTAAACCACTGAGCCACCCAGGCTGCCTGTTTGACAGGTAAAAATAAATAGCCCTGTAAGCATCAAGAGGACATTTTCTTGCTACAAATGAACAAAGACTAAGCAAAAAGCCTCCTGAGATGCACCCATAAATTATAATTATCCTGTGGATGCCAAAGCATGAGGGCAGATACAATACGTTCAGCATGTTCAAACTACACACCCCAAACCCTGAAGTGATTGGTTTGGGGCCAAGACAAGTTACTGAATCTACCTATTAAGGGACCCTTCAACTTCATGTTCTAGAACGGTGTGCTGTTTCACTGTATTGCTTTTTCTAAATGAAATTGTTTGGTTAAAAAACATTGCCTCTGCACTGATACAGGAAACACACACACAAATACACACACACACACAGACGCACGCAGGTACGCACGCACAAGCCAGTTACCAGAACAGGCCTTAGGGACTTCAGTTGGCTTTAGTCCCGTACGTCCTATACGATGCCTAATAGTGATCTGGAAATATTCTGTTTCCCTTACTAATATGACCTAGTGTACCCTCTTTTGAATCTTTCATTGTTGTTTATAGTTGTTATTTTTAAAAGGAGCCTATCCACCATTAGAATAGCAATGCCTGCAGCTGTTTTAAGCACATACTATGTATGCAACATTACCTAGTTCTATTATTTTCTCAGGTGAAACCTGTTACGTTTTTCACGACTATTTATTCAAAAGTATTGGGCCCATCTGAACTCAGAGGGCCTTATGAACCCAAGGTTGTTATTTTTTATTAATTTACACTTCCTGCCTGCAGTTGGAGAAAAATTGGCATGGCCAGCATTGAGAAAAATATTATAGTCTGGTAAAACCCACTACTAGAACAACATCCTCACCATGTGAAAATTAAACAATGTTGTGTCATTGTTACTTTAATGTGCCTTTATTTTGTTTGAATTTGAATGCCTCTTTTCAGATATTTATTAGCCATATGTATTTCATTAGTAAATGTCTGTTATAGTCCTTAATGGCACATTTGCATGTGACAAAATTACACTGTAAAGAAAAATGCCAACTAAGTGAGAACTAATTTTATTCTTATAAGATTAAGAAAACAGAATTTGAAAGTATACCTTTTTTCTCCAATATTTTTCTAAATCCTTGCACCATGTTGCATGGAATGCAGAATCAGGCTATCTCTGTCCTTCCTTTATACTTTATGTAGCTAAGTATTTAATGGCAACTATGCTTGATAATTATATAAAACATTTCTGAAAAGATTCAGAACTAGCAACCTTAAATGTAAACTAGCAAAGCTAGCATGATTTCTAGTGATTATACATCATGATATAAATGTGCTTTGCTTTCAGACAGAATGTTTTGAGCACTTAGGATTCGTACTGGTAGCATATGAAGTTCATAAAATAAAAGAAAAAAACTTATTTTCTACTATTACAACATTTTATTTAAAAAAGTAAATTTGGTCAAAATGGGAAAAAGGAATAAAACAATAAATAATGATAGTATAATCCAGAGAAAATAAGATTTAAGTGTTTTAATTATATAATCCTACAATATTAAAAATTCCTCAAATATGAGATACCTAGATAGCTCAGTTGGTTAAGCTTCTGACTCTTGATTTCAGCTCAGATCATGATCTCAAGATCCTGAGGTCGAGCCCCGTGTTGAGCTCCGTGCTCTGTACAGAATCTGCTTGTCTCTGTCCCTCTGTTCCTCCCCCAGGCTTGCACACTCTGTCTTGCTCTCTCTCTCAAATAAATAAATAAAATCTTTAAAAATTCCTCAAGTAAAATATTGAATGGCTGCATCATATCTGTTTGTATACATATAACATAGTTCCTTTTATCTTTTTCTATTGATGAATTTCACAGAATTTTTTTCATTTTTTTCCTCTTATAGCTAAAAATACAATGAAGACCTCTGTCCATAAATGTTTTTACTCTCCAGTCATATTCCCCGAAGAGATTTTTAGGCATGGGTTATAGATTATAAGCATTTTAAACACTCATTAACATTTTGAAAATCAGTATTCCACACATTTGTACAAACTTTAATACCTTCCATTCATGCCTCTGAGGCATATGTAAGATAAGCTTTTCAAGGTGAAAATTTTAACATGGTTCATTATTGCTAACTTAAAGCTTACCTCTTTATTTTATAACAAATCTGATTTGTTTCCATGTTTATTAGCCATTTGTAGTTTATTGGCAGATTATACCTTAATGGACAAGTAGTTTTCACCTGTGCAGCTTACTTTTTTGTGGAGAGAAGCCCTCCCTGCATCTGTGGTTGTCATCCAGTCGGCCCTGCCTATTCCCACTTCCAAGTGATGTCCCCTCATCAGTAACCACGTCCAAGTAGATGCAACCAGAATCTCCATGATAGAGGAATGGTCTCCCAACGTCTGTTACGGAACTCTAAAGACAGTGCATGGGCCAGCCTATGCCCATCTGGCGGACATCAAACTGCCATGCTGAAAAGCATGGCTGAGTGAGAAGCCAAGCAGAAGCCAGTGGAACTGAAAGACGGGGTGAAAGAAAACATTCCCATAAATGTGTTAGTGTCCCGGGATCTAACTCTGCTTTAATCAGGATGTACCACACAGGTTTTTCTGATAACAAGAGCCAATAAATATATATATATTTTTTCCATTTGGCTCATCTAGATTGTGTCTCATTTCTGTGATATGCAACCAAAAATTTCTGATTAATACAATCAATCGTTTCATATTTTTCTAACATGTGGATTCATACCTTGGTTTGCAAGAATTATTGTAACATTATGGATTTTAACTTATAAGCTCTCCTAATTGTGAGAGCTATTTTCATAGCATGATATTTTCATTTCTGGAAATTGTAAAGAATTATATTCACAGAAAGTTAAAAGAATATTTTATTTTCTTTCATTTTTACTTCCTTTGCTTATCATTATTATTTTTTATTGCATAGTCAGTACACTTCCATCCAGAAATCTGTTAAACATTTGCCTTTGTATTTTTCCATGCTTCTTAATTTGCATTTAATTCTTTAGTGTAATTTATTGTAGTGTAAGTTGCATTTTGTCCATAGATAACTTACGTGCCTAAAAAAATGTATAGAATATCTCAGAATTGGGGATTCCTTGGTGGCCCAACAATTTAGTGCTGCCTTCAGCCCAGGGTGTGATCCTGGAGACCTGGATCGAATCACACATTGGGCTCCCTGCAGGGAGCCTGCTCCTCCCTCTGCCTGTGTCTCTGCCTCTTTCTCTCTCTCTCTCTCTCTCTCTTTCTGTGTGTCTCTCATGAATAAGTAATAAAATAAAAATCTTAAAAAAAAGGCATATCTCAGAACTTATTCCTTCCCTATTAGACTGTGATGCCTTTCCTTTTATCATAAATTTTTTATATGTTCTATGATGTTTTTTTGCAATAATATCCAGGACCACTCTCAAAGTCCATTTAAAAAATTACTGGATTTTGCAATTTTATTTTAACTTATTTAGCAAAAGCTTATGTAACATTATTATGTGCTAATTTTTTTCAAAAGAAGATTTATAGGGGCACCTGGCAGTTCAGTAGGTTAAGCAACTGACTTCAGCTCAGGTCATGATCTTGGGGTGCTGGGATGGAGCCCTGTGTAGAGCTCCCTGCTCAGCAAGGAGTCTGCTTGTCCCTTTACCCATTCCCCATCATGTTCTCTCTCTCTCTCTCTCTCTCTCTTAAATAAATAAATAAAATCTTTACAAAAAAAAGAAAGAAGCTTTATAAATACTAACATATTTCTATAAATCTTGCCAACTAGGTACAATTATCCTCCTTTAACAAATGAGGAAACTGAGGCACACAGAGATTTAAGTATTTGTTCAGAGTTCCATTACAGGTAAGAAGTTTACCTAAGGGGCACCTGGGGGCTCAACGGTTGAGCATCTGCCTTTGGCCCAGATCGTGATCCCAGGATCCTGGGATCAGGTCCCACATCAAGCTCCCTGCAGGGAGCCTACTTCTCCCGCTGCCTATGTCTCTGCTTCTCTCTGTGTCTCTAGTGAATAAATAAAAAAAACAACAACAAAACAAAACAAAAAAACAAACCAAAAAGACCCTAATGCAAATCTAGATAACTTGGCCCAGAGTTAGTGGGCTTGGTCACATAATCTCCTCCTATTCAGATAGAATACTCAGATCAGAATGACAGAAGACAACAGATATATATGAACTAGTGATAGCTAAGAAAACCAACAAACCCGATGACACTTTTGAATCTCTCTAAATGGAACTTCTATATTAATTTAGGTGTTATACTTAGCCTTGCCCTAACTCTGCCACTACATCTTGCAAGGAGAAGAGTCTGTTGACATTCAGAGGGAGAAAAGGAATTATGAAGTGATATACTTCAGGAGTCCTTTCATTTCAAGTAATAGATACCAACGCAAGGAAATTAAAGTATCAGAGATATTCAAGTATCTCTCCCAATTCAGAATGACATTTTAACTCTCCTGATATCATATATGTTGTAAAGATGACATTCCTTTTTATCATCCTTTTTCATTTAGAAAATGAATTATTTGCCTAATAAATTATGGCTTCTTGGAATCCAGGAAATATGTGTAAGGATTGGGATGACACCTGTCTCCAGAAGACATTGAAATCAGCCTAAAAACTAAACAGTCTGCATTTTCCCTGCCCCTCCAGCCTGTCTGCTTCTTTCTACTCTATCAAGAGCATCTGCTGCTTTCCTCCTGTAAATGTTGTAGATAGAAAAAGTCTAGGACAGCTATTAAGTTTATGGATCCATCTGAAGAAAGTCTTCCTCTATCCATTTGTCTTTCTCTTCATGTTCCCCACTACCAATACAGATTGCAGGGAAAGGGACTCTCATTTACCCATCTTTGGTCCTAGGCCCTGTTCTGGACCAATCACTTAGGGCTATTAGGTGGGGTACAATTTGCCACTATGGATAGGTGTGGGAAGGTTAAAGGATTATGGGAGCTGGGAAGACGCTCCCAACGGTGTCTACTTAAAAATAAAACCAAAACTGTGTCATGCATTATTTTAAAGCCAAGGCCAAGGTAGGTCAAGGTTCTGGGATCATGCTACTCCTGTTACTTGGCCACAGCTTGTCTTTTATAGCAAGTTCTGATTCTTAGGGCTCACAACAGCTCATGACTATTTTTATCAGGAGTAAAAATTAAAACAAATTTTTTTTGCCATGTAGAGTAGGTAGATAAAGATGGAGGCAAAGATTAGGTGGTTAAATTCTAAATATTTATTTAGTTATTTTTTAATTTAATCTGTAGACTTATAAAAAGTCTAGATTTTAAAATTTTTTGTTTGAATGTTTCTCATTAGATTGGTTTAACCAAATTATATTGAATAGTACTAATATAACTTTAGAAAGTTAAAACTATGCATTATATTAGAAGTTCCATTTCCTATTTTTTTTCAAGAAAATCCCTCTAAGAATAGTCTCTAAATGTTCCTATTTGACAGCTTTACATATTTCTTGCTTATAAATCCCTCTCTTTCCCTCCTCCCTCCCCCATACACTAGGTTTTAAAATTTGGGACCCCTCACTGAAGAGATTTATTTCCCAGGGAGTCATGAATTACTTATATTTTCAAGGACTTTTCTGTGTATCTTTGTTTTGCAAAAAGGATCATGGTCACCTTTGCAGAACACTAACCAAAATCCAAAAAGACTGCAAGCTTTTTTATATACTAATATTTAGTGGATTTTCCTTCGTGTATCTCACAATCAAGCTGGACTGGTTATATAATTTGTGGATCCCACCGTAAAATGAAAGTCTAGGATATCCTGTTCAAAAATTATGAAGAACTTCAAGATGGTGACGGCAGAGCATTAAACCAAGCACTGTGGCCCTTCTGTATGCAGATACTGTCTGATCATATAGGTTGCATGTCCATGAAGCCAGCTCTACAACTACAGTGTCAGGTGAGACAGACAACTAACTTTTAGGCCTCATCAGTTAGTCTCTAAATAAATTCTCACAATAAAATGAACAGAACAACTAGCTCTTTCTAGATGACAAGCATAACTTTCCAATCAGAACAAAGTAGAAAATTATAACAACTTGCAGATTATTATATTTACATACATGAGTGAGTAGTTTCACCATGTCTGCCATGTTTCGATTCTATAGGACTGCAAGGTTTGAATGAAGGATAGTCGGAAGAAAGGCAGGCAGGGGCAAGGGGTTCTACGAGGAAACTACCCTTAGGATTTCACACCACCCTGGAAGGAGCCCTCCACCCTTTCTCACGTGATAGGTAGATGACAAAAACCTGACTGGGTGACAGGTGCAGGAGGGTTAATCAGATTAAAACAGCCAGCCAACAAGCCCATAAAACCCCTAGACTGAACCGCCAAAACAGCAACCCTCTCGGCCCCTCGCTCTTGGGGAGCTTTATACTATCTATCCCTCAATAAACTCTGGTTTACTATTGCTCAATAAAATTTGCTTCACTGCCCACCACTCTTCATCTGGTCTATCGCTTCATTCTTTGAAGTGGCATGACCAAGAACTGTGGACACTGAAGGAAAAGAAACCCTGTAACCCTTCTAGTATTACATAATATTTACTTCTGGAGTTACTGTTTTCTTTTAGACTAATTAATACAAATAAAATCATTATCATAAAATTGAGGGAGAAAGCTCCATTAAAAAAGAGACTACTTTGATGAGGAGAAAGCATTTTATTTCTTGCTATTCTACCAATACAAAAAGCAAAATTCCATAATAAATTGTTAAACTTAGGCAGTATTTTGAATCTAGGAGAGAAGCAAAAGATTTTTAATTCAGGTCTCAAACCAGACTTAGTGATGCCCAGAGATACCTCACCAAAGCATTTTATCTGTAGCAGCAAATATGCAAATGTAATAACATATTTGAAGTTAGTAATCAGATGCAAACTTTAATAGTACAAGCTAAGAACTAAAGCCTTATCCTGATTGGTAGTTCTTATCTGTAAGATGGGGAGGAAGGGTTGATACAGTGTAACTCTAGGCTTTCAGTAGATGTAAATTACATGTCAAGTAACAGTGCCCCAATCCTCTGATAAGGAGAGTGAGACTCTTAGATAAGAAAGAGAGAAGGCAGATAAGGGGGAGCAAATAAGAGGAGAAAAGAGCACAGGAGACTTAAACCACCAGGCTGAGGCTTCCTGTGTAAATACCATGCCATTTAATTTCTGAGAAAGGCAAGACATTGGAATAATGAATCCAAGCGAAAGACACAAGTGGGTAGCCAGAGATCTGGATTTTAATTCAAGTTTTCTGTTAACTATTACTGTGTCCTCTTGTCAGCTTTCTATTTACTTCTGCTTCAGTTTCCTCTTATGCAAAGGGAGGGATTTAGAGTAGAATAATTTTCAACACTTTGATAGTTCTAAATGTATGTATCTAGTTCTCATAAAAGTTAGATAATTTTGCAGCAGAAGTCCCTGGCTTTTCTTAGCTCTTGCCCTGGCAAATCCATTGACATCTATTTTATCCGACATTCACCAATTTCCTGTTTGACCCAGATACTTAGTACTAAGTCCTAGAAATACAGTGGCAATTAAACACATGCCTTGTGGTACTATGTCTATATAAGATTAGTGAAACATACTGCTTCAAGGAGAAGAGAGATTTTTTTCCCCGCTTATCTATTGATATTCCTGACACGGAGGTACTGATCATTGGTATTATAACTACCATATAAGGTTTCTTACCTATATGCTTTAAAAAAAAAAAAAAAAGGATGTGGGGTTTCAGATTAAGATCTAGGATCTAGTATTTGCTCCTTAAGGTCAAAGGATATAGCCATGTTCTTCCACATTTGAATTTGACTAAGTGAAAGCAGTTTGCTATTCAAGAAATAATGATATGGACTTCTGAATGAAACTGAAAAGGGTGTTGAATTTAGAGGCTAAAAGTGGATTCTCTATGACTAGACAGTCAATTAAGCTGGCACAGTTGCTACCCTAAAAGGGTAAGAAATGGAGTCCTTGAATTTTAGAGGCTAGGAACCTCCTCAGTTAATTACTCTATTTTAGTCTCTTCATTTTATGAATGAGAAAACTGATATCCAGAGAAGTTATGTGTCTTGGGCAAAGTCACGCAGCTGGTAAGTGTGAGAACGGGATTTGGAGTGAGCTCCATCCCTTCTACCACAGGTGCCTTTTAAAGTAGCTAACTCAAAGCTTCACATATTATGTGCCAGGAGAAGACATCACAGTATGTGTGCAGTTAGATGGATAAAAAACCTACCCTGATGGAAAATCTTGTCTGAAACATATCTGAGGAAGGAATCATTTCTCCTACTCATAATCAAGATTGGTTCCTAGAAAAGCATAGAGACCATGTATGGAGCTAAGAGGATGAGTCTTAGAGCTTTTGTCTTATTAACTAATGGAGCAGTGACACCTTGTTAAGATCATTTCATTCCTAATGAGCTAATATAAAAAAATAGAGGTTATATTTCTATTCACTTTCTTTTCAGGGGAAGAATTGTTTAGATATATGAGAGGAAATGTGTATTGCTGTGGCATGGTAGAAACCCAGAAATTGCTTCCAAGCACGAGGAACCCTAATTGACAGAAAGAGTGTTCCAGAACCCAGATTTTGGGTTTGGGAGCATCTTCAACATCGTATGCTTTCAGCCATGCTGCAATGTTTGTAATACATAAAGCGTGAGAGCTGAATATGCCAGGAGACATATTCTCCTGGCACTTAGACCATATTCTAAGCTGAAGAAATTGAGACCCAGAAATATAGCATGTCATACTCCAGATCACACAGCTTATTACTAGCTGTATTTAGATTAAAATTCAGTTAGGTGCTCCGGCAGGCTGAATAATGGTTCCCAGGCATATCTACCTCCTAGTCCCTCAGTTCATGTGAATATTCTCCTTTACCTGGTATAAGGGACTTTGCAGAAGTAATTATGTTAAAGATCTGGAAAGATAATCTTGGATTTTCCAGGTAAATCAAATGTGATCACAAAAATCTTTTTGAGAGGAAGCCAGGAGGATCAGAATTAGCAGCAAGAGATGTGACAATGGCAGCAAGATTAGAGTGATGGAAGGAAGGGGCTGTGAGCTAAGGTTCTAGAAGCTGAAAAAGGCAAGAAAATGGATTTTCCCCAAAAGCCTCCAGAAGGAAAGCATTACTGACAACACCTTGATTTTAGATTTCTGACCTTCAGAATGTAAGGGAATACATTCGCATTGTTTTAAACCACTAAGTTTGTGACAACAGATGTTTCTGAAACATCATGCTATTATCATACTCTATTCCATGGTGCATATTGCAATATGTTTTAAAATATCTTACAAAATATCTTACTGTCTTCACAGATGTCCAGCTATCCTTAAAGACAGACACAGTATGTTATTCATCTCTTTATATCCCACACCTCTAGTGCTAAATAAGATTCTATAGATGTTGAAGAAATGAACAAATAGCTATAATGCTAACACTTATTAAAATGCATCTAAAACTCACTCATGATGGATCTGCCAGTCACTCAACAGATGTTTTATTGAACGCTTTTTACATGAGGCACTGTGATAAGTATACACAATATATGAAAATTTGGGCAGCACATCTTTTTGTGGAAATGTTAATTGCCGAAATTTTGTTACAAGATGATATGCCCCACCTTAAGTCGATCCAAAGGAGTATACTGATATTTATTAACTGTGCATAGACCATGATTTAAGTTCCAGGAGGACCAAATGCAATTCAAGTGGGACGATTCCTCAAAGGAAGTCCATTTCATGCCTTGGCTGCTCAAATCCTATATATCCTGTTTCGTTGTATACACTTTTAAGAACGCTCCTGCCAAACTTAACATAATGATTCCAAGTAAAATTGAAATGTTCTTCCTTTTCACAAGGAAATAACCCAACTCATGAAAATTTTTCCATTCAAACCTAAATTCATTTCTGGGAAATATGCTTAGGGTCATGACCCTGAACCTGGACTATGATGAAAAATTTAGCCATCCCTACATGTGTAAAACACTATAGTAAAATCAACAGTGAAAATTTTACAGTTAGTTTCTACATTGGATAAAGGGAAGAAGGTTAAAAAAAAAAAAAAGCACAGTATTGGACAGGGATACAAAGGACTTCTTGCTTTTGTCTTCCTAGCTAATTAGACTGTACCCGGTTCCTGTAACTGAGAAAAGATTGTCATCCTTGCAAGAAGTACAGGGAAGAATTTTCTTCCAGGGACCTGCACTGCTCTGCTTACCCATACTTTTTGGAAACTGGTAGTCCATGGGATTTGTTGTCCAGTTTTTAAATCACAGGTCCCTGCTTGTTACTTACTTAAAAAGTAAATGAATCTGTTTGATTTCAGGGGATTACGTGTTAGAAATTTTGTGGACTCATGGTCTATAAATCTGACTCAGACCTCATGTTGAGTTTAATTTCCTAGCATCCTTAAGATGTGCATGACTGGAATCCAATCAAACTTGCTTACATATAAAGGGAATTTACTGGTTCAAACAATTGGGAAGTCCAGGGCAAAACTGGCTCCCTGTAGGTCTAGGAACTAAAAAGATGTAATCAAGTTTCATCAAGTTACTTTCTCTTCCTCTGTCTCAAATTTCTTTTGTTCTCTATCAAAGTGTTTTCTCCATGTGACAAGAACAATGGCTGCCAATAGGTCGTAATCTTGCCCTCTCAGTTCTCATCAATTCTAGAGGAAAGGGTTTCTTGCTATATTTATAACACTGAGAAGGATTCCTTGTGGATCTTGATTCTTGTGTCAACTCCTGTGAGCAGCACCAGCAGAGAAGTGTAGTTGAGAAGGACTTCTCCAAAAGTAATTATCCTGAGAGTCAGACAAAGGCAGAAAGACAGGGAGAGACAGTAATAGAGATCTAGAAATAGAGAGAGAAAGGAGAAGGCAGAGAGAAAAACACAATAATCTTTTTTGAATGTCACCTCTCATATAATTATTAAAACCTGCAGATACAAACATTTTATGAATTTACCATCACATATGCTGAAGATGCATATATTGACTGAGGATGCTCTTGAAGGAATTTTGTTGGAAGTAGTCCATGAAGTTACTCTATGGTAGGCTGCATGTTTGAAATTTTAGTTTCATCACTTGATTACAGTCTTAGAACATGAAATCATGCAGAAAGAGTCTTAGCCCTGCATTTAGACCCTATCATCCCCATTAGTCCTAGGTGTCTCCTCCAGCCACAATGGGAAGTAGTACTGCAGAGTCCTTAGGAGCATGGACTTTGGAGCTGCACTAGCTAGGCTCAAGTCTCAGATCCACCCTTTACAAGTTTTATAACCTTGAACAAGTGACTTAGCCATCCTTTTGAGTCTGTAGAATAGGTATAGCACTACTGTCTATGTCTTAGATTTGTTGTGAGGATTGGCCACAATAATATAAGTAATGGGGCGCCTGGGTGGCCCAGCTGGTTGAACAAACAACTCTTGGTTTTGATTCAGATCATGATCTCAGTGGAGGTGCGGGGTGGGGAGACTCATGAAATTGAGTCTGGCATTGGGCTCAGCGCTCAGTACAGAGTCGTTGTGGGATTTTCTCCCTCTCCCTCTGCCCCTCCTCCTGCTCATGCTCTCTCTCTCTCTCTTTCTCTAAAATAAATATATAAATAATGATAATAATTATATATGTAAAGCCCTCATAAGTTCCTAGCCCATGTTTATAAGAGTCAAATATACAATATAAATAATATTCTACTTTAGACTTTTTTGATATTACTTATATTCAAAACCAATACTTCAAAACATACCTCAACTCTGGGCAAAACTATCACAATGTATTGTAGATAAAAATAAATCAGTAAGGGATATAAAAAGCAAGTTTCTTCGAACTGATAGGCCCTTATACATTGAGAGTTGTCTAGCAAAACCTTTATTAAAGTAGTAAATAGTGATGCTTCTGAAATCTAACAAGGTGATATAAATGAAAGTTCTTAGGACGGCACTTTGTATTACTGAATACTTGAGGAATAAAAGATAAACTTGAGTATGTTCCTAAAGCAATCTTACCTGGAGTAACTCACAAACATAACCTGGGGGCATTTATAAGATACATTAAGGCTTATAGCTAGACAACTATACTATACAACTATACTAGCTGTTGTCCAACTAGACAACAGCAACTCCAAAATTTGCTTAACGGATTATGTAATTAGATATTCCTATATTCTTTTTAACTCTACCAAGTACACACAAAATTAGCCACATGTTTCAATGATGACTTTTTAAAATTGCATTCATAATAAGTAAGGGATATTTATTAAAAACCTGGTCTGATTCCTGCACACTGAAATTTTGCAACCTATTCATAACACTCTTAGGCAACCAAAGTAGATAATTTTAATAAAATATTATAGTATGTCTCATTAATAGGCTATTAGTAAGCTATTTTATTAACAATTTTTTTATTATGAGGAGTAATAAAAACATAATGTATTATTATTGCCTAGTCACAATAGTGCTGCTTATTATAGCCTTTTAGAAAATGTATGTGTGTGCACGTATGTGGTAGGTGTTTTAGTTTTTAAAAGTGAAAACAAATGTAACAGATTAACAATGCATATAACCAGAATATCCTGTTATATGAGCTAATTTTCTTTCATTTTTGGTTTGAACTCCCTTACCCAGAACAGAAAGAATTTTAATATACTATTTGACCGAAAGCTAAAGATTAACTAGTCACATCTCTCTTCCACAGGTTGGAGGCCTGACATTCAATTTCTCAGTTACACTAGATGCTACACCAAAACTGCCTCATAACTGTTCATATAGCTCTAATAGTCTTCAGCTTCTGAGATATAAACAAATTGATTCTCATTCTAATTCTACTCACACATAGTCAGTCACTGGATTAGTGAGAGTGGGTCAGGAGCATCCTGCATTTTTTTATACTAGATTTTATTGTTCCATTTATTCCCATAAAACATAAGATATTCAAAATAATCTTATTTGATTTGCTGCAGTAACCATAGATCCTACTTCAGCTCAAGGAGTATCTTTATACATATATTTTTATAGGAGTGTTTGGAGGGAGGGTGTAGGGAATGGTTATTGGCTGCTTTCACATTATTATGCGGTAAATTCTAATTTACTCAAGCTAGAGTAGGGCCTAACAACTTATATTTCTAACGAGTTCACCAAGGATGGCAATGCTGCTGACCATTGGTTCACATTTTGAATAGCAAGGTTCAAGGAAACTTCATTCAACGAAAGTGTGTGTACCCGGAATAAAGTGTCTAGGAAGGCTCTATACAGCAGCAGACCCAAGAGTAATGGACCTGATGGCATCAGTACATTGAAATATAAATCTTTATTAATGTTAAATATCAGCAATAGTAACATAATTAATTGCTAGTAGAACCTGAGTCCTACAGAAGAAGAAAAAGAAATCATCATATAGAATAAATTTTGTGTTGCTTCTCTGACAGAAACCATAAAACTAATCAATGATTTTGGTGAGAAAGTAAGTCAGACAATTAAAAATTATACCCATTAATACCAGGAGAAGATAAGGATGTCAGGCTGAGTTACCCTTGAATGTTGTCATTAGGACTCCAGGACAAATTATTTTAGGAAGGAGTTCAAAGTAACTATTCAAATTTCCATCCTGTGATAGACACTTGGAAATACTGAGCAGCTTCTTTATTTAAATGGTGAGGATGCCTGCATTAATGGAAAGCAGTACAGACATTATTACTAATCTGTATTGTTTAATATTAAGATGTACACTTTCAATATTTTTTGATATTGAAAATCTCTGATAAAGAGCAACCCTTTCTTAATGGAAGTTCCAAGAAATGGAAATCTCATCCTTTGTGGTCTGATCAATCTACATTCAGCTATTTTACTTTTTCCTCAAAGATCTCCTGTATAAATTTTGGGGGCAGAAATGTGTTTCATTGTTATTTGCATAGAATATAAATATTTGTTTTCTACATTTACATCAAAATGAAATAAGGCAGATTCAATAAATGTTTGTTGAACTGAATTATAACACACAAACATATTCTATCTATATGTGCATACATATTGGCTGAATGTTCCATTTGGTTATGTTTATCTTAGTCAAATTGCTACATTTGCTGCATTAATTACTAAATGCAAAACACTGTATCTTTTGCAAATTAAGTCTTAATAATTAGATTTTAAGAGTATAATAAAATTCATATGCTTCAAATAAAAAAATTAAAATCAAGGCATGGGGGCTCCCTGGGTGGCTCAGTGGTTTAGCACCTGCCTTCCACCCAGGGCGTGATCCTGGAGTCTGGGACTCGAGTCCCACATGGGCCTCCCTGCATGGAGCCTGCTTCTCCCTCTGCCTATGTCTCTGCCTCTCTCTCTCTCTCTGTGTCACTCATGAATAACTGAGTAAAATCTTTTTAAAAAATAAACATAATAAAAAACAAAACCAAGGCATGTTCCTTTTTTGGCCTGAGAAGTAAAAATTTTATATATATGTATAAATAATTGTCTTAGAACTCCCCAGCCTTTATCTGACTTGGTCACTTGTTTCCTATTTTTAAAGATGTATTTATTTTTAATATTTCTTTTTCTCAAATATATGTATGTTATTGGGCCATATTAAAGATTAAAATGAAGCAAAATATATGTAAAAATATATAGAAAGAATTTTCCATATTCTAAAATTTTAGAGATCGATGTTTGTTAACAATTTGGTGATGTAATTCATCAATGAATTATTTTTATAATTATTAAAGAGTAATTTTAAATTTTAAGTAATTAAATTATTTTTAAAATTATTTTAATTTATCTTGAGAACATTGATAGTTCTTGGAATATGATAAAAAGATGAGGGTAGGGGAGAAGCCTGTACGTACAGCTAGGGACTGTAGGGCCTGAGGACTGACCCAGCATTGATTCTCTGGGTTGCCCTTTTTTTTTATACTTTATATATGCCAGCCTAGCTTCTCAGAGGGGCTTACAATCAGGAAATATCAACAAGCACAAAGAAAGTCCCATGAAAACCTTGCCTTCACTAGCCAAAAAAAGGGGGAAAGAGCAGCCCAGGCCCAGGGAGACCAAAACATTTTGACTGTACTTGTCCAATTTCAGGTGACCAGTATGAAAAATGCCATGTCATCTCCCCTCTCATCAGACAGTAAACCACCAGAGACTATAGGCAGAGCCCTGCCCACCACCCTATCTCTGCAATAACAAAGCGGCACCACTCCCTTTCCCCATGGGACACTGCATCTTTGGAGTCTGTGGGCAGAGCCTGGCTTACCATCCTTGCCCTGAATAATGATGTGGAGGTACCCCTTTCCCTCTAAACCCAACAGTAGAGAAAGGACCATGGAGAGAGAAAGGGATTTCAAAAATGGATTTTCCAAATGTCTGTATGGAATTTTGGGAAGAAATCTTGAGCATCCCCATGTGTGAATACAACCAGAAATAGCATAGCACAGGTTTGATAACTGAACTCTACTATGGATTACTTTCTAGGTGTCAGTGTAGGTAGCATATGAACAGGACATACTAGATTAGCACTGCAAAGGCTTAGGAAACTAAATTGATATTTGAACCGCAACCCACAAAAGTGACCACGATGTGTGTTTCACATTTAAGTAAGTTGACTGCCTGATAAAATATAATATCTAAATGGGAAAGACAGGGCAGCCCGAGTGGCTCAGTGGTTTAGGGCCGCCTTCAGCCCAGGGCCTGATCCTGGAGACCCGGGATCGAGTCCCACGGGCTCCCTGGTGGAGCCTGCTTCTCCCTCTGCCTGTGTCTCTGCCTCTCTTTCTGTCTGTGTTTCTCATGAATAAATAAACAAAATCTAAAAAAAACAAAACAACAAAACTTAAAAAAAGACAAATGGGAAAGAGATTCTTTTTTTTTTTTTAAGATTTTATTTATTTATAAGAGACACAGAGAGAGAGAGAGGCAGAGACATAGGCAGAGGGAGAAGCAGACTCCTCACGGGGAGCCTGATGCGGGACTTGATCCCTGGTCGGGGATCAGGCCCTGAGCTGGAGGCAGATGCTCAACCGCTGAGCCACCCAGGCATCCCAAGGGAAAGAGATTCTTATAACATTTAAAATCTCCAGGATGCAATTCAAAATTACTCTTTATATCAAGAACCAGGAAAATATCAACTCAAATGAGAAAAGACAAATAACAGACTCCAACACTAAATAAATGCAAATGCTATAATAACCAAATCAGGATTTAAAGCAGCTACAGTAAAATTGCTCTAATAAGTGATTACAAACACAAAGCAAACAACAAAACAAAGAATTAGCAAGGAAATAGAACATACAAGGAAGAACCAAATGGGAATTTCAAAACTGAAAAATACAATAACCAAAAAAGAAAAAAGAACCCTCACCAGATGAATTTAATAGCTGAA